>NC_057807.1:645845775-646145775 GCF_018294505.1 Triticum aestivum | reverse complement strand
CACCGGGTTAGCCTGGGCCTCATACCCAGCTAACCCCGACCCAACCTGACGCGGCCCAAGAGCAAACTGATCCGGCCCCTCTCAGCCAAGCAGAAAATTCAAACGAAGCACTCGATCGTCTGCGATCCCGAGGCCTGGAAATCTGGGAGAGACAAGCGCAGGCGCCACCGGCGCCGATCTGGCCGCCGTCCGACGAACCTTCTTCTTCCTCTTAACAACGACCCAAGACTCCGGCCGAACTAGATCAAAAACTGTGAGATTAGGACGACTAACCTTCGGGATAGGGCCTTTCCAAGGCTTGACCTCCGTCGACGTTGTTCTCCGGTGAACTATACGGCGCACCATCTCCCTCTTCTCGCCCGCGTGCAGCCCAATCCTGGCCGGATCATGGAGGGGCAGCACATCGTCGATAGTAGTTGCCACTTCCTCCTCCGTGTAACCGGCATTGAACCAGTCGTTGACGTGATCGGAAGGAGTCGGCGATGGCGGAGATGGCGGAGCATCGTCCGCATCCCCGTCCACGTCGTCCTCGTCAGCGTCCGCGAGCGCCCAAAACCGGCCTCCAACCCACCGTCGATCGCCGGAGAGGAGAGGCGGTGCGTGTGCGGTTCCCCCGCCAGTCGCCCCCCCCCCCCCCCCCAAGTCGCCATCTCATATATATGTTGATCTGAGTGGCCAGTTTCCAACCTCTGCGCCCAGGTGAGATGTATTGTTCACTTGGCCTCCCTAATCAGCATCAAATATGCTTTGTGCTTGCCTATTACTTAAAAATCTTGTTTCAGGCTGCGACGACAGTGATGATGAAGAGGAAGAAGGTACAGAGTATTATCAGAGACAATAATTTGTTGGTACAGTTTTTTCACTGGTTAATTGCTCACAAGGAAGAATCATCAACATCGCCTCAGTTGCCGGGATGACCGGCAACATTGGCCAGGCCAACTACTGCGCCGCCAAGGCCGGGGTGATTGGATTGACCAAGGCCATGGCCCGGAAATACGGTGGCAGAAACATAAATGCAAGTAGCAGCCGTGCCAACCTAGAATAAGAACATCTTGATTAAAGTGCTGCTCTTTAGAGCAAGTACAATAGAGCTGAGTCAGCGGGCTATAAGGAATAAACTAGTATATTTCTGCTTAGTTGTAGAAAAGAGAAGAGGAGAGAAGGTAAGCAGGCTCTTCGTGAAGAGGCAGCTCTAGCACGTGCTCCTAAGCATTTTGTGAGAATAAAAGGTGGGCCACATAATAAAAAAAATAGTATACTCTTTTGATCTGCTATTGTACATGTTGACTATAAAATGAGCTGTAGATGACATGACACTGGCTTATAGCCAGCAGCTGGCTATACTATTAACCATGCTCTTATTTGAACATTAAGCTTGTCTGACATTTTGCCTGGTTGGTTTTGCAGGTGAATGCTGTTTCCCCGGGCTGGGTCGCGTCTCACATGACCGCAAAACTAGGCGACCACATCGAGCGAAAGGCGCTCGAGACAAATACCATTAGGTTAGTAGTAGTGGTAGTAAGCATCTGCATTGGCTAAATTCCATATGAATCAGAACAGAAGATGGACTATTGCAATGGCATTCGGCAAGCCAGAGGAGATCGCTCGACTGGTGGAGTTCTTGGCTGTTCATCCGGCTGCGAGTAAATTGTAAAAAACCATCATAATTGGAGACCCTAATTTACAAAACCGTCATCATTTGTTTTTCTTTTCAAAAAACCACCCACAATGGAGTGACAGTTTTCAGAAAACACTAAATGATTGATTAGAACCGTATAATGTGAAACCTGACGGCTGGGTCCAACCATAAGTAATGACGTGGCATGAAAACAACTCACACCATTTGTCTCAAATATTAGACTGGTGTAGGGCCCACACGTCATCCTCTCCCCTACCCCTCTTCCTCCTCTGTCCAACACGAACTCACGGACATGAAAGAACCGTGTCCTCGCCAGCGTCGTCCCAGCCACGGGTCCTTGCAGGAGACTCGGGAGAGCGGGACAAGGTGGAAGGACGAGCTCACGAGGAGCTTGTAGACAAACGCGGGGGTGGCAGGGGAGCTCGAGGACGGTTGCTTGGAGTGCGGCGACGGCTGCCGGAGCAGGGCGACGATGGGACGTGGCAGGAGGTCGCGGTGATCGTCGTGAAGATGTACTGCGGCACCGGCTCGTCGATGCGAATCCTCTGGTGGCGACGGCGAGGGCCGGGGCTCGCCGGAGTTTGATTTCGGGCGGTGGCGATGGGTGGTCAGAGGTGGAGATTACGGCCATGACACGGCCGATTCGGCACGTCCTAGTCATATTCCTGAGGTGCGAAGAGGGAGAAGCCATGGTGGGGCTAGCTGACATGAGGGAGTTGTGAGATTTGACCGTTGGCCACGAGCTCCTTGCGAGGGCGGCGACGGGCGCCGTGGGGCGCCGCTGCAACCTGCAAGAGAGCACACAGGAGGGAGAGAGAGAGAGCATGGCGGACGCGGCGGGGCGCCGAATAACTTACTGACGACAAGCACATTACTAGAGTCTGTTATATAAATATTGGCCATATTAGATTACTAGAATTTACAATGATCATCACTCGTAAGTTTAAACCGGAACAGTAGCAACTAAACTCTGATTACTCATTTGGTTAAATTGAAAGTGAATCAGTCAAACACATGTGGCAAAACTAAAGCGTCAGGAAACCTATTCTCCACGCCAAATCATTTACTAACGACAAAGGACTGAAAGATATAAAAGGACTGAACCTGTTATAGGTATTGGCCAGAGCATATTAAATTGAAAGTGAATTTACAATGATCATCACTCGTAAGCTTAAACTGGAACAGTAGGAACTAAATTCTGAGTACTCATTTGGTTAAACTGAAAGAGCCAAAATCAAACTCAGAGAGCCAAAAATCAGTTAAAACAAGGCAAAACTAAAGCGTCAGAAAAAGAGCAAAATATTAACGAATCAGACTGCACACTGAATGACATGGATCCACAGCAAGTATATAGTATCAGTTACTAAGTGATAAGGAAACAAGTCCTACAAGTATATAGTTTTGTCGATCTACTCATGTATCAAGTCCTACAAGTAAGCATTGCCACATTTGGCCACATCACAGAGGAATCATTCTGTTCTATCAAAACGAGAGCGAAGCAGAAAAGGCTCAGCAGTTAAGCTGTGTGCTCCCAGAGTTCAGACTTCAGAAGACGTTCTCCACTCACAGCGGTGAGATGAGCTGTTAGACTCCATATTGTATACGAATAGGTTTAGACCTATCGTTTTTTTTTCGAAAAGGGGGTTTACCCCAGCCTCTGCATCACAAAGATGCATACGGCTTATATTATTAAAAATAAAGTCCAGCAACAAAGTCGTCAAGTATCGAGTTGCGAAGATAAACAAAAGGCTCGAAAGAGCTCAAACCCAAAGCCACAACCGGCTGGCAAACACAATAGGAGCACTACATGCCTATCCTATTACATGACCGCCATCCAAACCGGTTGAAAATATCCCGCGCTACCATCTCCCATCGGGTAGACGCAGTAACCAAACGCTCCCTGGCCTCCGTCGGAGTGGGTAGCGACCACATACGGATGAATATCGTGGCCCTGAAGATAACCTGCAAAAAGTAAATGTTTGTTGATCTGTTAAATACTAAATCATTTCTGCAATTCCATACTGTCCAAAGTAAAGCACAAACGCCAACACGAATGTGTCTTGCAGTATCGGAATCAACCCCATCAAGCCATGTTCCAAATAACATGTTGATAGAGGTGGGCTGATTAATATTGAACGCAATATGAATCGACCGCCATAGAATCTTAGCCAACGGACAATCGAGAAAGAGGTGTTTGATGCTTTCATTATGATCGCAAAAGCTACACCTAGATGAGCCCACCCAGTTGCGTTTTGCCAGGTTATCCTTAGTCAAAATGATTTGTTTATGCACAAACCACATAAACACTTTGATACGTAAGGGAACCTTTACTTTCCACACGTGAATCGAGGAAGGGACAGCACTAGAGTTAATGACATCCAGATACATAGATTTAACCGAGAACACACCGTTCTTAGTAAGTTTTCAATACAGCTCATCTGGTTGCTGGGTCAGCCGGACCTCCATTAAACGTCTAACGAGGTGGAGCCAGGCCTCCCAACGATTTCCAACTAGCGTTCTCCGAAAACTAATATTGAGGGGAGTGGATTGTAGAACAGTTGCAACGTAGGCTTCTCTACGTCGCACAATGTTGTACAAAGTAGGATATTGAAGTGCAAGGGGAGTCTCCCCAAGCCACGTATCCTCCCAAAACCTCGTAGTGGCACCATTCCCGACAATATCTTACATACCTTGTAATTTTAACGATCCTTGTTATATATATGAGACGGAGCCGCACCCTGTACGTACATGATATTGAAAGCATTTCTGTACAACTCTGAAATGTACATCACTACTTGTGATATTTTAATGCAGAATACCAGACTAGCATCCATCCAATTCATTGGCCCAATTACAGGTGTCATACGAGTGATTCAAAATTCAGAGCTGAAAACTGCCAACAGGCAACAGGAACGTGACACTTGTAAAAGAAGCGCCTTAAAAGTCACAGCTACTATGGATCAAGCCTGTGCTCTATCCTCCATGCCCCCCCCCCCCCCTCTCGCCAAACTCCCGGCAGGGTTTAGAACTGGAGAATATTTTGCAAAATTTTAACTGAAACTGAATCTGTCAAACATGATCTACCAAGTAGTCTAGTTCTAGTTCTAGCAGTAGCTACAAATAATAATACTTGGAGACGAAGATGATAAGCTGATCCATGAATCACAGAAGCTATTTACAAGAGGAACTGAAGTTAACTGTCCCCCGCAAAAATAAAATAAATAAATAAATAGTGTTAACTGAAGCTCGCAGCAGCTAAAGTTCAGTTAACTGTGTGTTTCCAAAAAGAACTTCAGTCAACTGTAGCCGTTGTCGGACACTGAGAAGGGGAGCCCTTGGTCTTCGAGGGGCATTGATCTTTCACAGGTGAAGCGCATCCTAGCCGTCTGTCTTTCTGGTAGCTGTCGAATTCCTCGGAGAAGTTGTCGATTTCTTCAGGTGTATTCAGAGACAGGAACTTCAAAGAATTAGTGTACCGACGCATAGTCCGAACAAAATTTGAGTGCTCATTCGGTATAACTGAAATTAAACATAACAAAACCGGAAGCATATGCAGCACTGATATCTGTTATATTTATTGGCCATAGCATATTACTTTGATCACCACTCGTAAGCTTAAACCGGAACAGTAGCAACTAAACTCTGATTGCTCATTTGGTTAAACTGAAAGTTAATCAGCCAAACACTTGAGGCAAAACCAAAGCGTGAGAAAAGATCCAAATGTTAATGAATCAAATAGCATGCTAGTTCAATCAACCTGAACTAGCAAGTACTCTAGGTCTAGCACTAGCTGCGGATAATACTTGGAGAAAAAGATGATAACCCAATCCACGATCGACCAGAATGCAGAAGCTACTTCTAGGAGGAACTGAAATTGCAAGCAGTGAATCAGAGTTAACTGAAGTTTACAGTAATTAAATTTCAGTTAAATGTAGCTGTTGTCGGAAAATGAACAGTGGATCCCTTGGTCTTCAAGAGGCGTTGATCTTTCATAACTGGAGCGCATCCTAGCCGTCCATTTCCCTGGCAGCGTACCGGTTCTTTCTTGTAGCTGTCGAGTTCTTCAGAGAAGGTGTCGATTTCTTTAGGTATGTTCAGAGAACTAGTCTAGTCCTAAAGAAATTGGAGCGCTCATTACTTAACTGAAATTAAACCATTCAAGCATACTAGGCAAAACCAAAGCATCCACAGCCTATTCTCCACGCCAAATCGTTTGCCGGCGACAAAGGACTGAAAGATATAAAAGGCTAGCATATTACTAGAACTAAGCTCTGAATAGTCGTTTGGTTAAACTGAAAGTGAATTAGTCAAACACTTGTGGCAAAACTAAAGCATCAGAAAAGAATCAAACATTAACGAATCAGACTGCATACTGAAAGACATCCACAATAAGTATATTAGTATCTTTTACTACTGTATCACTGACAAGTAAACAAGTAGCAGTATACTCAAGCATGTATCGATTGCCACACTCGGCCACATCAAAGGAATCATTCTGTTCTGTTGTGTCAAAAGAGAGCAAGGCAGAAAAGGCTCAGCAGTTAAGCTGTCTGTTCCCAGAGTTCAGAAGATATGGTGGCGGTGGCGGGCCGGGCTTAGCAGGCTGTGAAGAAGCCTCCTCCACTGGAGCTGCAAAGAGAGAGCCCAAGGAATCAATTAGTTCATGGAAGGGCAGGAGAAGCCCAAATAACGAATAAATGAGACACAATTGCAAAGCCCTTACCCCGCCGCTGGAGTGGCCGCGTCCGGGGTCGAGACCAATTGCAAATCGATTGCTATAGCAAGCCGGGCAGAAGGGCACCGAGCCCCAAAGTGCCAGCGCTGGCTCATTGCAATTGCAAGTAGCAGCGCACCTTAGTCCTTGTGCCGGTGAAGAGGGCTGCAAGAAGAAATCAATGAGTTGATGCGGCTGGACAAAAAAGGTGGCCCAAATAACTAATGAATCGTGACTAAACACCATCCCAAATTACCCCGCCGTAGTTGCCTAGCGACTGCGCTACTCCCGTCCGCCAGGGGCTGGCGATCTGGTTCTGGCCGGCGCAGGAGACCAAACAAAAACAATACCCGGTCGGACCGTGCATCACACCAGCTGCAACACAATTACACAACCACAGAAACCAAGAAATCCAACTCGGGCGTCAGTGAAGAAGAACCAAGAACCGCACGGACCAGAGAAAAAAGAGTTTTGCCTGTGAAACCAACCTCTTGCTTCTATCCAAGAGGCGAGATTTTGCTGCAGACGCCCGTCCCCGGTGAAGCAATTGCTGTAGCAATACCGGCACAAGGGCTGCGGGTTATCGGTCACCAGCATTGCCCGTTCCCAGTGAAACATTCGCCATATCAATGTTGTTGTGGTCGGCATTTTGCAGATGATACATGGCAAGGACACTGCAGATGTACGTTGAGTCGCAAAAGAATTACACAATAAGAGACTGAGCCTGATTTCAATGTCGGACGTCAAATTTGGAACCAGAGAGACAGAGTTCAGGGAAGGGAACACACCTTGATTGCCCAGCGCATCCTCCGGCGCCGCAGGGTCCCCTACACCTTGATTGCCCGTCTTCTGCTCATATGCAGGGCCAGGGACTGCCTCTCCCCCCCCCCGGCTCGTACCGATCTGCGTACGCCCACCGTATGCATCTGCAGCACAATTACACAACAGAAACCAAGAAACCGAAGTCCGGCGTTAGCAAAGAACCAAGAACCAAGAACCGCACCGAACAGAGAGAAAGGATTTTGCGATCTGCTTTTCTTCGAAGGAAACGCACCTGGAACGTTGCTGGTCACCTGCTGCGCTTGCAGCTCAGCCTGGAGCTGCTGCTCACTGGCAGGAGCGTTGCCGATCAGCGTGTGCTGCGGAGGCACGTTGCTGGTCTGCGCGTAGTTGTAGCAAGCCTGACACTCATTGTTGCTGCCGAAGCGGCCGCCGCAGGCCTCGCAGATCGGGCCCGACATGGTAAAAGGCCTCGGCGGCGCATCCTGATTAGCCCAGAACTGCTGCTCACTGGTAGGGACTGCCAAGAAATCCAACTCCGGCGTCAGGGAAGAACCAAGAACTGCACGGAACAGAGAGAAAGGATTTTTCTTTTCTTGGGAGGGAAGGGAACGCACCTGGATTGCGCACTGCTCCCCGAGGCGCACCGGCGTAGCCGATCTGCGCGTGCTGCTGAGGCGCACGCGCACCGGTGTGAAAAGCCCGCCTGTAGCAAGCCTCGCAAATGGGCAGGTTGAGAACAACCCGCGTGGTGGGCGCTCCGCCGCAACAAGTGCATCCTGGTGCTCCTGCCCGTGAAGAAGAAGGCTGGTCACGGAGGCGCTGTTGATCAATGACAGTACTGCCGTGACCCTGAGGCGCACCGGCGTTGCCTGCTGCAACAGAATTACGCAACAGAAGCCAAGAAATCGAACTCCGGCGTCAGTGAAGAACCAAGAACCGCACGGACCAGATAGAACCGCCGGTTTCTTGGGCACCTACCTTCACTTAACTGGGAAGAGGCGCCGGGTGGAGGCTCCTGCCAAGTCCCGCCCCAGCCTGCAGTCGCCGTCCGCCGTGAAGTCCGCGACGAAGTACCGGCAGTGTCGTCGACGGCTTTCCCCTTCCCCTTGTCCGCAATCTCGCCTCTCGGTCGAACAGCTTCGCAAGAACCGCGGACGTCAATAAAGAACCAAGAACCGCACGGTGGACCAGAGAGAAAGGATTTAGAGCTCTTCTTGGGTTGGGAGGGAACGCACCGAACTGGGAAGAGGCAACGGGTGGGGGGCCTAGAGCGGGCGTAGTCGCCGCCGTCACCCGTGGAAGCCCCTGCAAAGTCCCGTTGCCGCCTGTAGTCGCCGTCGTCCGCCCTGAAATCGCAGTGTCTTCCACGGCTGGCGCCTCACGCTCACGCCGCTGGCGCTGCCTTCGCCCATCATTGTTGGCGACGGCCTTCCGCTTGTCCTCCATCTCGCCTCGGTCGAGCAGCTTCGAAAGAACCGCCCAGATGAAGAGGAGACGGAGAGCGCGGATGGAAGGAAGCTACGTATGAGAAAGGATGGGAGATGAGGAAGGCGATGTGAGGGAGGCTAGCTATATAGACGATGACGGCAGCGGAGAGCGTCTCCCGTCCAGCTGCAACCGATCGATTTCAAGAAGCAGAGAGATTCCAAGAAGCGGTTGGTTGTCCGTTGGTTTTGGAGGGAACAACACGGGCGGGAGGAGGAAGGAAGAGCCTCAAAAAACCGGCCTAATGCAATTCTCATAGCCCAACCAACGGCCCAAATCATTAATAGCCATTTGGATAGAGGAAACAACAAAAGATTACTAACGAATCAGACTGTGCTTTAAGGACTGCAAGATATAAAAGGAAACAACCACAAGCATATGCACCAAAGAATGATCAATTATATGTATTGGCCTTGGCCATAGCATACTAGTATAAGAATTTGCAATGATTATCACTTGTAAAATACTAAAATGTAAGCTTAAGCTGAAGGATGATCACTAGTAGCAAGGAAGCTCACTCATTTGGTTAAACTGAAAGTGAAACAGTCTGAACACTTTGTTGGGGCTGGACAGCAACAATGCGCTGCACAAATTCACCGACACGACAAATATGCACACTACAGAGCCCCCTCCACTTGTGATGAACTTTGAGGACAGCTTCAACCAACAAGTAAGCAGCGGAATAACACAAACTACATGCACATGTGACACATGATTTAACGTGGAAAAACCTCCTCAACTTGAGGAGTAAAAAATCACGGCTGTGGACCGACCGGTCCATGCAACTTCACTATGAGAATGATGAGTACAAAGTCTTCTCTAGAACCTGTAGAGAGATTTACAACACACTCTCCATGTTGCCAACCAACAACAGCAACAACAACCACAAGAAGTAAGATTTCAGCAAAGCGGAGTTTACACAGCTTCTGTACCCTCCAGTGTTTTGCAAACTGCTCTTAAACCGCTGAACCAAACATCACCAAATTTGACAGACAAGTAGACACACGAGTTCCTGAGATCCCCTCCAAATTTCAGCTCAACCAGACATCGTTTGCCTACCCAAATTGTTCATCTCCCAAAACTACTCTGTTCTGAAACTGCAGCAGTCAGAGCTGACAAAACCACTCTCAAATCTGATGCTCCACTGACCCAATCCTCAAACCAGCTAACTAGATCGAAGTACTCAAAATAAGGAATGAGCTCACCAAGTTTGGGGTCGATCCAAGCACATTTGAGCCTCCAACCACCAGCTTGAACAATGTCTAGTCAGATGCAGCAAATCTGGACAGAACCTCTGCTTCTTCTTCTTCCTCTCTCTCAGGTTGTGTTATGTCTTGTGTGTTCTCTCTCACACTCTCACAAATGGCAGCCACCACCAGCAAGGGGTGGGGTGGCTAGGGTTTTCTCCTTGCTCCCTTCACTAGGAAACACTCACAACCGTTGGATGCAGAACGGATCAACGGTTCATACATGTTGGACTTGTGTGGGCTGATGTTGGGCTGCCAACACACCTCCATGTGGAGGAACTTAGCCCAACAAACTCCCCCTCCCGACATCATGGAGGGTCTCACTGCCTTCCGGCAGCCATGCCAGAGAGCCGGCGGCATACTTCGAGCTTCTTCCTTATCACCACTTTAGTCAACATATCAGCCCCATTGTCATTGGTGTGAACCTTCTCAAGTTGCATTTTCTTGGAATACAACATATCTCGAATCCAATGATAACGGACTTCTATATTCTTAGACCTTGAATGAAAACTTGCATTCTTACTCAAGTGGATAGCACTTTGGTTGTCACAAAATAACACATACTTGTCTTGCTTAAAACCAAGCTCACAAGCCAACCGTTTCAGCCACAATAGCTCTTTGCTCGCCTCTGTTACAGCAATGAATTCAGCTTCAGTTGTATTCATTGCCACACACTTTTGCAGCCTACTTTGCCGTGACACCGCTCCCCCTGCACAGGTAACCAAGTAACCTGAAGTAGACTTCCTTCTGTCAACATCTCCAGCCATGTCAGAATCTGAAAAAGCAATCAGCTTGGCCTCACCGTCACAGAAGCAAAGTTTCAGATTTGTGCTGCCCTGAAGATATCTCAAAATCCACTTCACAGCTTCCCAATGAGGTCTTCCTGGATTAGACATAAATCTGCTCACAGTACTAACTGCATGAGCAATGTCAGGCCTTGTACACACCATAGCATACATCAAACTCCCAACCGCTGAAGCATAAGGAACATGATGCATTTCCTTTTTCTGCTCATCAGTGGTAGGACATTGCTTTTTGCTCAACTTGAAATGGGCTGCTAGTGGACAATTTACAACTTTAGCATTTTCCATCCCGAGCTTCTGAAGTACCTTCTCAATATACTTCTCTTGAGACAAGTACAACTTGTTGTAATTTCTGTCTCGCTCAATTCTCATTCCGAGAATGTTCTTTGCTGGACCTAAGTCTTTCATGGCAAAACATTTGCTCAACTCCTTCTTCAACTTAGCAATCCTAGAGACATTCTTGCCAACAATCAGGATATCATCAACATAGAGCAATAATATGATGAAATCATCACCTGAGAACCTCTGAATAAACACACAATGGTCTGAGCTACACTTCTTGTAGCCTTGCTCCCCCATGACAGTTTCAAACTTCATGTACCATTGTCTTGGTGCTTGTTTCAGGCCATAGAGACTTTTCTTCAGCTTGCACACATAGTCTTCTTTACCTTTCACAAGAAACCCCTCAGGTTGCTCCATGTATATTTCTTCCTCCAACTCACCATGAAGGAATGCAGTCTTCACATCCATTTGCTCAACCTCCAAGTTGAGACTTGCTGCCATGCCAAGGATTACTCTTATGGATGTCATCTTCACAACCGGATAAAAGATCTCATCATAGTCAATGCCTTTTCTCTGGCCGAATCCTTTTACAACTAGCCTGGCTTTGTACCTTGGATGTGATGTGTGTTCTTCTTGCTTGATCTGTAGACCCACTTGTTCTTCAAAATTTTCTTGCCCTTGGGCAACTTCACCAACTCATAAGTATGATTCTTATGCAAGGAATCCATCTCTTCTTGCATAGCCTTTTTCCACTCCTTCTTGTGCTCATTTTCCATTGCATCTGCAAAGCATTTAGGTTCTGAACCGTCAGATAATAACACCACATATTGATCTGAGGGATACCTGCTAGAAGGAATTCGACCCCTGTTGGATCTTCCGGTTGGAGCAGCTGGTGGACTTTCTGGTGCTGGTGCTTCCTGCTGATTCGGATCATCAAATTCAGCATCATACTCTTGCTGCTGCTGTTGGGGAGCTTCTTCTTCACCCGCACCACCATGTACATCTTCTGCATCTGCTTCAACTTGCACAAGAGCTGGAGCTGCAGGAACTGGGTCAGAATCAATCATATCTTGCTGCTGCTGAGGAGGAACTTGCCCCTTTGTCTTCACAATATCCTCAATTGTTTGGTCTTCAACAAACACAACATCACGGCTTCTCACAACTTTCCTTGCTATAGGGTCAAACAGCTTGTAGCCAAACTCATCACCACCATAACCAAGAAAGATACATTGTCGTGTCTTCGAATCAAGCTTTGACCTTTCATCTTGAGGAATATGACACTAGTAGAAAAGGGGGCATTGGTCCAGGCCGGGTCAGCCCATTAGTCCCGGTTCAATCCAGAACCGGGACCAATGGCGACATTGGACCCGATTCATGAGCCCGGGGGCCGGCCGGGCCACGTGGGCCATTGGTCCCGGTTCGTCTAGACCTTTTGGTCCCGGTTGGTGGGACGAACCGGGACCAATGTGCCTTGCTCCTGGCCCACCACCATTGGTCCCGGTTGGAGGCATGAACCGGGACCAAAGGACGCCCATTAGTCTCGGTTCATACCACCAACTGGGACTAAAGTGTTGGTCCTCATTGCGGCCAGAGTTTAGTCCCACCTCGCCAACCGAAGGGGGCTCACACCGGTTTATAAGCCCCTCCCTCTCTGCCTTGTTGAGCTCCTCTCAAAATGAAAATAGATGCCCTTATACAGGAAATTTGACCTAAATTCATACTGAATTTCTCTGAAGTTAGTAGAAATTTATTATGAATTTAGGTTAAATTTTCTCTATAAGCGCATCTATGCTCATTTTTTTAGTAAAGTTAATCACAACTATTTTTTCTTCTATTTATTTCTGAGTAGTTTTTTATATAGTTTTTTTTCTTTTCTGCTATATTTATTTTTTTCTATTTATTTCTGAGTTGTAATAAGTCATTAAAAATAAAAAAGATTTTAGTAAAGTTAATCACAACTATTTTTTCTTCTATTTATTTCTGAGTAGTTTTTTATATAGTTTTTTTTCTTTTCTGCTATATTTATTTTTTCTATTTATTTCTGTGTGGTAATAAGTCATTAAAAATAAAAAAGAGGCTCAATGCTAGTTAATTCGCTTCAAGCCTTTCGGAATAGTGTAAACTGCACTGCACATAGCTCCATGCAGTCTACCCTATTCCTCAAGGCTTGAAGCGAACCAATATGCAGGTGAGCATTGAGCCTCTTCTTCATCGTCTGTGCACTCATGTCTTATAAACAGCTGCGAGTGCCTCTCACTTGGCGAGGTGGGACTAAAAAAATAGCTGCAGAAAGAATCAACTAAAAAAGAGCTGCAAAAAATAAATAAGTAATTAGACGGGTCCATTGGTACCGGTTGGTGGATCCAAACGGGACCAATGCACATAATGCTTTAATGTCTTATGGTTCGGCCCTCGTGATACCATGCCAACTTTCAACTTTCAACTTTTTCAGAGTTCATTTGAAATGCTTTAATGCAGAAAACAAAAGAAAATAAATAATGCAGAAAACAAAACAAAAAAACTGGAAAAAAATAAAATAGCAACAATAAGTATTTTGTTGTAAGTAGAAACAAAATAAAATAAATAAAGCAAAAAGAAAACAAAAAAAGTGTATTCAAATTTGAAAACTAATGGCACTAACAGAAAGTTTATAATTTTTCTAATACTAAAAGCAAAGAGAATTAAAAAATAAAGCAAAAAAACAAAAGAAATAAATAATGCAGAAAACAAAACAAAAAACTGGAAAAAAATAAAATAACAACAATAAGTATTTTGTTGTAAGTAGAAACAAAATAAAATAAATAAAGCAAAAAGAAAACAAAAAAGTGTATTCAAATTTGAAAACTAATGGCACTAACAGAAAGTTTATATTTTTTCTAAAACTAAAAGCAAAAAGAATTAAAAAATAAAGCAAAAAAACAAAAGAAAATAAATAATGCAGAAAAGAAAACAAAAAATCTGGAAATAAAAATAAAAATAGCAACAATAAGTATTTTGTTGTAAGTAGAAACAAAATAAAATAAATAAAGCACGAAACAAAACAAAAAAACAAAAAAAGTGTTTTCAAATTTGAGAACTAATGGCACTAACAGAAAGTTTATAATTTTTCTAAAACTAAAAGCAAAAAGAATTAAAAAATAAAGCAAAAAAACAAAAGAAAATAAAAATGCAGAAAACAAAACAAAAAATCTGGGAAAAAAAATAAAAATAGCAACAATAAGTAAAGAAAAAAGTGCCTCCTACTGGGCCCCCACGGCCTGAATACGACTAGAAACCCACCATGGGCCAGGATTCCGGCCCGCAGGTGGCCCAGTAGGCCCATCAGGCAAAGCAGTAGTAAGTAGGCCCGTAAGCCTGCAGTGGAGAGGAGCTCGAGAGGGGTGCGGCAGTGGGGCTTATAAACCACTGCGCGCCCCTCTCAGCTAGCGAGGTGATACTAAACTTTCGTGCCGCACCGTGCCAGCACACGACCATTGGTCCCGGTTGGAGGCACCAACCGGGACCAATGCCCACCCTTTAGTCCCGATTGGTGGCACCAACCAGGACCAAAGCCCTTTGCTTCCCTCCCTTTGGGCTGCTGAAAAGAGGCCTTTGGTCCCGGTTGGTGCTACCAACCGGGACTAAAGGGTGCATTAGTCCCGGTTGGAGCCACCAACCGGGACCAAAGACTTTGCTATATAAGGAAAATTTCAGAACCGCATCCCCACTTCGATCTCTCCTCCTCCTCGATCTCCCGACGCCGCGCGCCGTCGCTTGCCGCCTCCTCGCCGTCGCCGCCCCGCCCCGACGCTGTCGCTGCCCCGCCCTGCCCCGACGCCATTGCCGCCCCGTCCCGCCCTGCCGCCCCGACGTCGCTGCCCCGCCCCGCCCTGCCGCACCTCATCGTCGCCGTTGCCATCACCGTCGTCGCCGTCGCCATCGTCGACCTCGCCGTGAGCAACTTTTTATGATTTTTGTTAGATTTTTTGTAGTTTATAGATTTTTTTTGTTAGATTAGATGTGTAGTAATTTAGATATGTAGTTCATAGTATGTTAATTTAGATTGTGTAATTAATTTGTTCATATTGTGTTAGACTTTTTTTTTCTGTTAATAGATTTTTTTGGTGTAATTAATTTGTTCATATTGTGTTAGATTTTTTTTCTGTTAATAGATTTTTTGGTGTAATTAATTTGTTCATATTTAGATTATGTTAGTAAGTACTATAATTGAACTAGCTAGTTAGAAAAATATAATTACTATTTTATTTAGATTTTTTTGGTAATATAATTAGTTAGAAAAATATTAGTTAGTTAGAAAAATACTAGTTTATTTTTAGTAAGTACTATATAGTAAGTGCAACTTTGTTTTTAGTAAGTACTACTTTATTTATTTATAGTAAGTGCTTAGTATAGTTGAACTAGATAGTTGATTTAATTAATAAAACTACTTTATTTAACTATATATAGAAGTAGTTTGTAGTAAGTGTTACTTTATTTATTTATAGTAAGTGCTACTTTATTTATTTATAGTAAGTGCTTAGTAGTTGAACTAGATAGTTGATTTAATTAATAAAACTACTTTATTTAACTATATACAGAAGTACGTAGTTCCCGCATCGACGTCGGCGATGCCTATCCCGCATCCTCCTCATCGTCGACTCGGCGGTGGAGGCCTGCTTGATCAGGGCCATGTTCGGGACTGGGCTCCGCCGGGCTGGTATTTTGGGAGGTGCTACCTTCTGGGGGACGTAGGTTGGTGAGGAGGCAGCCCGTTATTGACCCGATCCTTGTTTGGTGGCGGTCGCGTGGGCCAATGACGGTGCCGAGGCTTCCGGACACCGCGGAGGTGGTACGTCACCGTATCAGCGAGGAGGACGAGCACATCCGTCGCTACATGGTTGCGTTCCAGGGCAGGTTCGACAATACCTGTCAGGTTCTTCAGGGATCTCACTGGAGCTATGATCCTGTGATCGTTCCTTATCTTTGGGTGTCCACCGCCCGCGACGATACCCGTCGGGCGCTACGGTTCTAGCTATATTAATTAGCGATGCTATATGTATGATAGTATTCGAGGAGTATTCGACGATGTACGGACACAAGAGATGATGTACTTTTGGTTATAATTGAATGCATGCTAATTTGAATACTACTTTATTTTACGATTTGGTTTTGCTTATTGAATGCTCATATTGGAAAAGTACTCCTACTTTGAATGCTAAAATTGAAGAGCACTCCATGCAGAAATCTAGGAGCCCCCTCCATCATCCACGCCGTCGTGGGGGTAGCTTCTCCTTCATTCCCGTGTGCTAGACAATTTGTTGTAATAATGCACTCGGGAATGAAAGGAGGAGCTACATACCATCACCGATAGTCAACCCGTGATTAATAATAATGATCTAATTTAGGTTTTTTAGTACATATATTTAATATTTGAATTATGAACTTAGGCCGGAAATGTCGTACTCGGACGATGAAAACCGCCCGGGGGAGTGCGACTGGTGCCACGACGACCGAGGTATGTGCGACAGGTTCATTGAGCTGGACGAAGATCGGCGCTTCAGCATTAAGCTCGAGGAGACCTTCGATGTTCATACGGTACGCAACGACGACAATAGTTTTTTTCGTAATTAAGCACGACTTCAACTATTTTAACGTGTATTTTTCATCTTTTCCAATTCGACTAGCTTATCCCATGCTTTGCAAGACGCTATGTCTTGGAGAGGATGGGTTTTGAAGACCATGAAAGTATGGAAACCAAAAAAATTATCCTAAGTACCCATCATGGTGTGGATTTTCAAGTAAAGCTGTACAATGCTCAGAGTGTAACCCATTTTGGTTGCAAAAACTGGGAAGCACTTTGCAAGATGTATGGTTTTGATGAGGGTATGCTTGTCACCATGGATCTTGGTGATCCTACAATCGCGCAAGAGAGACCTTCGATTTTCGTCCTTGTGGATACACCTCCAATTCTTCCCCCATGTGAGCTTAACATAGTTATTAAGTAATTTATATTGTTTATTTCAAAATAGTTGACAACTTATTTCCATTGACAGCTTATTTTCATTCTTCAAAGAATGTGCGGAAGATGGTAGACAGAACCTACTACACCGAAGGCTCCGAATTAACTTATCAGGAGAAAAATCATCTGGTCGCATTTTGTACTGATCTTGAGAATTACAATATCTACAATCAAACTCCTCAACATTATGGTCAATACGTGCCACTAGTGCACGTGTTGAACTACGGTAACTACCATGGAGATACCCTGGTAAGATTTTTTACTATTACGACATCCGTGCATTTTTTTGCACACTTCTAAAACTAGTACATCATTGCTAACTACGAAGTTATTACTATGTTTTTCAACAGATAATCCCGAATGATTGTGTGCCTCATCTGATGTATACACACGGTAGCCTTCATGTTTTGAACATACAACCAGGTCTTCCTACGAATCTGAACTGTCCATACCGGGTTTCTAAAAGAAGTGGAGACATGACAATCAAAGAATGGAAAAAATGTATGGACAGTCGTAAGGAGCTTCTTGGAAGCAACAATCAGCGGAGGGCAAGAATTGGAGACAGGATGATCGCCATTCTTCATAATGGAGAGTCAGGGTCTATATTGTTTTATGCTATTTTACCTTAAGGGTGTTTAGGTCATGTCCTACCTGATACTAATGATCATGTGCTAAGAACAATTATGTAGGGTTGGGTTCGATGACTATGAGGATGATGATCGTATGAATTATTATTAATAATGAGTAGAAGTTGTATGATAATGCATGATTAGTAGGACTTGTTATTATATATGATGATGTATGATGCGAGCTTGCATGAGTTATTATATCAGCGGGTGAAATGAACATATATAGCAGCAGCGTTGGTAAACCAAGGACGAAGATATAAGAGAGGACACTTCTCTCTATTAGCTAGCTAATAACAACCTAAAAATAACCCCCAAAACCCCTAAAGCAGCCACTTTTCTAAAAAAAACATGGACTTTTGGTCCCGGTTGGTGCCACCAACCGGGACCAAAGGCTCCCTGACTGGGCTCGGCGCACAGGGCCACGTGGAGGCACATTGGTCCCGGTTCGTGTTTGAACCGGGACTAATGGGTGGAGGTATTAGTAGTGACCCATTAGTCCCAGTTCATGAACCGGGACTAAAGGCCCTTACGAACCGGGACTATTAGGTGTTTTTCTACTAGTGTGAACAAAGGCCTTGCACACAAAAACCTTCAGGTGGTCATATGAGACATCCTTGTCACACCAGACCCTGTTAGGAACATCTCCCTGCAAAGGATAACTTGGTGAGAGATTAATAAGATAAACTACAGTCATCAAAGCCTCACCCCAAAAGTGTTTGTGTAGCTTTGGACTTGACAACAAGCATCTAGCTCTCTCCAAAATTGTCTTGTTCATCCTCTCAGCAAGACCATTCAGTTGTGGTGTCTTCGAGGGAGTAAATTGATACCTAATACCTTGCTGCTTGCAATATGCATCAAATGGCCCAATATACTCTCCTCCATTATCAGTGCGAATGCACTTGATCTTCTTCTCAGTTTCTCTCTCAACCGAGGCTTGGAATTTCTTGAATAC
The DNA here is from genome assembly GCF_018294505.1 of Triticum aestivum. Taxonomy (NCBI): domain Eukaryota; kingdom Viridiplantae; phylum Streptophyta; class Magnoliopsida; order Poales; family Poaceae; genus Triticum; species Triticum aestivum. The sequence continues at coordinate 646,127,243 of NC_057807.1, read as the reverse complement.
ACCTAGTACTTGATCTTTGGTCCTCAAAGTGAAGGCCCAAACTTTCCTAGAAAAGTCATCAATAAAAGTCACAAAGTACTTAGCACCACCAAGAGATCTTACTGACATTTTGCAAACATCGGAATGTATCAAGTCCAGCTTCTCGAGCTTCTTGTGAGGAGGTAGAGTCTTGAAGGCAACTCGGTGTTGCTTCCCTGCTAGACAATCTGAAAATTTCTTGATGTGAACTCCTTTCACACCCTTCAACAATTTTTTCTTCACTAGCACTGTCAACCCCTTCTCACTCATGTGCCCAAGTCTCTTGTTCCATAGAGCACAATGATCATCCTTCTCTAGTGCATTGACAGAAGCACTAAAGAGCTTAGCATGAACATGATACAACACTGAGACCATTTTACCTCTTGCAACAATCATGTTGCCTTTGGTGAGCTTGTACTGCCCTTTTCTAAAACTGCTCAAGTAATCATCTCCATCAAGCAAACCAACCGAGATAATATTGATACGAAGTGCCTCAACATGCCTCACAGATTTGAGGACTAACCTTGGACCATTTGCGGTCTCCAAATGTACATCTCCTTTTCCAATGATGGTTGCTCTATCATTGTTCCCCATCTTCACAACACCAAAATCACCTGATATATAGTTATTCAAGAGCTCTGATGTAGCATGAATGGTAGCACCACTGTCCGGTATCCAAATTAACTCGTCACCATCCACATGGTTGATGGTTTCATCAGAAACAACAGTGATCCTCTCCTCAACAGTGGAACCAAAACCGCCCTCATTTTCTTCATGCATAACAAGCATGCTGTCCTCTTGTACTACAGTAACTCGGTTGCCCTCTATGTCACTATCACTGTCAACTTGCTTCTGATCTTGCTTCTTCTTTTTCTTTTTGTCTTTCTTCCACTTGTCACATTGCCACTTAATGTGGCCCTTCTGATGGCAGTGATGGCACTCATAATCAACATACTTACTTTTTGATTTGCTCCTACCTCTTTCTACCCCTTTACCTGGACCTCTACTCTTACTTCTCCCCCTGGACCGAGTGACCAACACCTCTGAATGTGAGGAAGGACTAGCTTCAGCCACCTTTCTGGATTCTTCATTTAGTACCCTGGTTTTCACAAGATTCCAAGTGACAACTCCATTAGGTGCTGAATTGCAAATCGTGACCTTAAAGGTCTCCAAGCTATCCGGTAATGAGCCTAGTAGCAGCAAAGCTCTCACTTCATCTTCAAATGTTATTCCCATTGAAGAAAGCTGATTTATAATGCCTTGGAATGTATTCACATGATCTGCAATTAGAATGCCCTCTTTGTACCTCAAGCACATCAATTGTTTGATCAAGAACATCTTGTTTGTACCTTCTTTCCGGCCAAACAACTCTTCCAATTTCTGCCATAAGGTGCGTGCATGTGTCTCATCAATGATATGGTTCAAAACATTATCATCGACCCATTGCCGAATGAACCCACAAGCTTGGCGATGAAGTACCTTCCACTGACCTTCCTCAATGCCCTCCGGCATCTCAGTGGAGAACACTGGCTTCTAGTATTCTTTCACATACAACAAGTCCTCCATCTTGCCCTTCCATGCTTGATAATTTGTACCATTCAAAGATATCATTCTGCTGGTATTCACTTCCATCTTTCACCACAAGAAGCTCAGCAATTTGCACAAGCAAACTAAGGCTCTGATACCACTTTCTTGGGGCTGGACAACAACAATGCGCTGCACAAATTCACCGACACGGCAAATATGCACACTACACAGCCCCTCCACTTGTGATGAACTTTGAGGATAGCTTCAGCCAACAAGTAAGCAGCAGAATAACACAAACAACATGCACATGTGACACATGATTTAACGTGGAAAAACCTCCTCAACTTGAGGAGTAAAAAACCATGGCTGTGGGCCGACCGGTCCATGCAACTTCACTATGAGAATGATGAGTACAAAGTCTTCTCTAGAACCTCTAGAGAGATTTACAACACACTCTCCATGTTGCCAACCGACAACAGCAACAACAACCACAAGAAGTAAGATTTCAGCAAAGCAGAGTTTACACAGCTTTTGTACCCTCCAGTGTTTTGCAAACTGCTCTTAAACCGTTGAACCAAACAGCACCAAATTTGGCAAACAAGCAGCCACACGAGTTCCTGAGATCCCCTCCAAATTTCAGCTCAATCGGACATCGTTTGCCTACCCAAACTGTTCGTCTCCCAAAACTACTCTGTTCTAAAACTGCAGCAGTCAGAGCTAACAAAACCACTCTCAAATCTGATGCTCCACTGACCCAATCCTCAAGCGATCTAACCAGATCGAAGTACTCAAAGTAAGGAGGGAGCTTACCAAGTTTGGGGTCGATCCAAGCACGTTTGAGCCTCCAACCACCAGCTTGAACACTGTCTAGTCAGATGCAGCAAATCTAGACAGAACCTCTGCTTATTCTTCTTCCTCTCTCTCAGGTTGTGTTGTGTCTTGTGTGTTCTCTCTCACACTCTCACAAATGGTAGCCACCACCAGCAAGGGGTGGGGTGGCTAGGGTTTTCTCGTTGCTCCCTTCACCAGGAAACACTCACAACCGTTGGATGCAGAGCAGATCAATGGTTCATATGTGTTGGACTTGTGTGGGCTGATGTTGGGCTGCCAACACACCTCCATGTGGAGGGACTTAGCCCAACATACTTGAGGCAAAACTAAAGAGTCAGAAAAGAACAAAAGATTAACGGATATATATAGTTTCATTTACTAATGCTATAGCACTGACAAGGAAAGAAGCACAAGTATATAGTTTCATTGATCTACTCAAGTATGTATCTAAACAAGTACAAGCATAGAGATGTTGATGTTTCATAGCTAGAACGCATCCCAGCCGTCTCCCTGGTAGCTGTCAAATTTTTCAGAGAAGGTAACGATTTCTTGAGGTATGTTCAGAGACAGGAAGTTCAGAGAACTAGTGTCCTGACAACTGAAACTAAAAATTTGAGCATCAGGAAACAACAAAATAATGTTCATTCGGTTTGGCCAAATCATATTTACCGACGACAAAAGACTAAAGGACATAGAAGGAAACAAGTAGTGTAGTTCATGGGGATCGATCTGATCGACCAAGTTGTGTAGTTCTAGTTCTAGCACTAGCTACAGATAATAATACTTGGAGATGAAGATGATAACTCGATCAATGAATCATGGAAGCTATTTACAGACAGAACTGAAATTACACACAGTGAAAGAGATTTAACTGTCCCCCGCAAAAGGAAAAGTGTTAACTGAAGCTTACATAAGTCAAACTTCAGTTAACTGTGTTTTCAAAAAAAAAAACTTCAGTCAGTTGTAGCCATTGTCGGACACCGAACAGAGGAGCCCATGGTCTTGGAGTAGCGTTGATCCTTCACACGTGGAGCGCATCGTAGCCGTTCGTCTTTCTGGTAGAATGTCAAATTCTTCAGAGAAGATGTCGATTTCTTCACAGAAGGTGTGTTGAGAGACAGGAAGTTTAGAAAACTAGTGTACTGACGCATAGTTCAAACAAAATTTGAGTGCTCATTCAGTTTAACTGAAATTAAACGAGTCAAACATACGAGGCATCTGTTATATATGGACTGAATTTGACTATGGATTCTGATAACTCAAACCGGAACAGTAGCAACTAAACTCTGTGTACTCATTTGGTTAAACTGAAAGTCAAACACTTTAGGAAAAACTAAAGCGTCAGGAAAGAGCCAAAGATTAATGAATCAGACTGCACACTGAATGATATCCACAACAAGTATGAAGTATATAATATCATTCACTAATGTGAGGGCACATGAAAAGGAAACAAGTCCTACAAGTATATTAATACGATGAGAATGAATTATATAAATAGTGTTGTTTATCAAATTTTACATGAATCCTAATTGCAACACATTTTTTAGAACACATCAATATTCTAGAATTACAAGCATGAATTTGACATGCCAATGTGAGGAAATATGCAACTTGTATTACTAGGAGGCCAAAGCCACCATATATATGATGTACATGAGAATGCCAAAAGGCAAGAATACAAAAGGCCAAAGGCCATCAACAATATAACTCTAACACCCCCCCTCTCAAACTCATGGTGGATTCACAAATAACGCTGAGTTTAGAGAGGTGAAATCTATGTTGCACTCTAGTCTGTGCCTTTGTGAAGAAATCCGGTAGTTGTAACTCAGAAGGCACATACTAAAGAGCAATAACATGATCTTGCACAACAGCACACACATAATAAACATCAACACCAATATGTTTGGTAAGCTCATGCTTCACGGGGTCCCGCACAATACTGATAGCACCTGTGTTGTCGGACAAGAGGGTGGTAGGTGTAGTAATAGAAACACCAAAATCCTCCAGTAGCCATCGTAACCAAGTCACCTCTACCATCAGAAGAGCCATAGCTCTCAACTCAGCCTCCGCATTAGAACGAGAAACTGTAGTCTGTTTCTTCGTCTTCCAGGCAATGAGAGAACCACCAATAAAAAACACAGTAAGCAGAAAGTGAATGGCTTAGCCCATGTAGCATCCGAATAAGCCTGGAGCTGCGATGAGCTGGAGCAAGAAAAAAAGAGACGATGAGAGATCGTGCCAGGAAGATATCATAGAACACGAAGAAGGTGACTATAGTGAACTGAAGTGGGAGCGAAACAAACTGACTTAGAATATGGACATGATAGGAGATATTCGGACGAGTGACAACAAGATAGACAAGATTCCCAAGAAGATGACAATAACGAGTCGGATCAGACAAGATCTCACCATCAGAAGCGTGAAGCTTAACATTGAGCTCCATAGGAGTCTCAGCAGTGCGCTCATCACTAATAGTCGCACGAGCAAGAAGATTCTGGATATACTTTTCTTGGGAAATAGAAAATCCATCAGAGGTGGAGGAATCCTCAATCCCTAGAAAGTAACGAAGGGGGCCAAGATCATACATAAGAAACTGCTCACTGAGATAGGTCTTGACAAAGATAATGTACTCAGAGTCGTCGCCGGTGATGATCATGTCATCAACATATAGAAGAAGAAGAGTGCAACCACGAGCAGAAAGGTGCACAAACAGCGCTGGATCATGAGCGCTGGGTGAAAAACCAGCTGTAGTGACCACAGAGGAAAAACGCTCAAACCAAGCACGGGGTTTGCTTAAGGCCATATAGAGAGCGACGAAGACGGCAAACCATGTCATGAGGAACTGAATACCCAGGTGGTGGCTGCATATGAACTTCCTCATGCAACTCACCATTAAGAAAGGCATTCTTAACATCAAGCTGAGACACGGACCAATGGAGAACAGAGGCCACAACGAGAAGTGTGCGGACAATGGTCATATGGGCCACAGGAGCAAAAGTCTCATTGTAATCACGACCATGCTCCTGCTAAAAGCCACGAGCCATAAGACGAGCTTTCTAACGCTCAAGAGAACCGTCAGAGCAAGTCTTAATCTTATAGACCCACTTATAAGTGATGGGATGCACGTGGGGAGGAAGAGAAACTAGGTCCCACCACTAGTAGAAAAGAGGGCTTTGGTCCAGGACGGGTTAGCCCATTAGTCCCGGTTCAGTCTAGAACCGGGACTAATGGGGGCATTAGTCCCGGTTCGTGCGCCCAGGGGCCACGTGGGCCATTTGTCCCGGTTCGTCTGGACCTTTTAGTCCCGGTTGGTGCAACGAACCGGGACTAAAGGGTGCGATGCCCATTAGTACCGGTTCGTGGCACCAACCGGGACTAAAGGTTAGACCTTTAGTCCCGGTTCGAGCCACCAACCGGTACTAATGGGGTTTGAGGCATTAGTACCGGTTCATGGCACGAACCGGTACTAAATGTCCCATTTTCAAACTCCACGCCCCCCCCCCCCCCGTGGATCGCCTTTTCAGTTTTAAAAAAAATAAAAGAAAATGATGAAAATGTCAAAAAAATAAGTTTCCCATGTGATAGGTGGTCTAGTTGTTGGGAAAATTTGCAAATATGAATTTCGACTTTATTTGCTAAATCTCTCTAGAATTTAGTAAAATGGGCATAACTTTTGCATACTGACTCGGATGAAACAAAAATTATATGAAAAAGCATCTAATCGAAAAGTTACATCAAATTTAACAAGGGGAACCCCGTTAAACATTTTCAAAATCCTCAAAAACCTAACAGAAAAAAGTTACGGGGCTTTTAAGATCTAGAGTGGAAAAAATCGAAAAAATTTCAAACTGTGGTCAAATAATGGTCAAACTAATTATTCTTGAATATTAGTGTTACTAAATAATTATTTCAGTTATTTTGAATTTTGGTCAAATCTGGTCAAACTATGGTCAAACTGTGGTCAAACAATGGTCAAACAATGGTCAAACTAATTATTCAAGAAATATTAGTGTTACTAAATAATTATTGTTTTTTAAAACAATTGTTTCAAACTCAAACAGTGAAATGTGTCACTTCATGCTCAAGCAAAATTCCCGAGGGTTAATAGGATTGACATCTTACTATTGTCAGGAAAACAACAAGTGCAGACTTGGAAACGAGGGAGAATAGAACCCGGAAGTTAAGCGTGCTCAGGCTGGGGGAGTGGGAGGATGGGTGACCGTTCGGGAAGTTAGATGATTTGGAATGATGAGGGGTGATTAGAGATTAGATGATAAATTGAGCAGTGATGAGGGGTGGTATTAGAGATTAGAGGTTAAAATAATTTAGAAAATTGAAAATAAAAAAATTTCAAAAAAAATTCAAAAAAAAATCTTAAAATTTCCTTTAGTCCCAGTTGGTGTTACCAACCGGGACTAAAGGTGGAGCTCCACGTGGCCGCGACCTTTAGCCCGGTTCGTGTTAGAACCGGGACTAAAGGGGGGCGGCATTAGTAACGACCCTTTAGTCCCGGTTCATGAACCGGGACTAAAGGCCCTTACGAACCGGGACAAATGCCTTGTTTTCTACTAGTGCACGTGCCGGTGCACTCAAGGGCAGCAATCTCCTCTGCTATCGCAAACTACCATTCAGGATGAACAATAGCATCCCGATAAGAGGTCGGCTCATGAATGGTCGAAAGACCATAGCGAGAAGGAGAATATCGATCAGGGGAAGGACAAGGCCGAGAACGAAGACCATAAGTTGGTTGAGAGTTGGAGTACGACACACCAGAAGTAGAGGGCGCATCGGTAGACTCATCCACAGCACGTGAACGACGAGTATAATGGAATGGAAATGACGGAAGAGGTGGAATCACTAGAGGTGGAGATGGAGAATGTATCGGTGATGAAGGTGGAGAAGAGGAAGGTATCGGTGATGAAGGTGGAGAGTCATGCGATGAGGGAGGAGAAGAATCCATAGGAGAGGAGGGTGTCAGATCTGCAACGACGGGGCGAGGAGTAGGAATACTAGGCACAGAGGGAGGTGTATCCGGAAATGTAAGAAAATAGATGTGCTCTGTGGGAAAGGCTGAGGAGGATGTACGTGGGTAGAAGGGACGAGATTCATCAAAGGTCACATCCCGAGAAATATGCATTCGGCGGCCGACAGGATCCCAACATCAATAGTGAAGGAAATATTCCCTAGAGGCAATAATAAAGTTGTTATTTTATATATCCTTATATCATGATAAATGTTTATTATTCATGCTAGAATTGTATTAACCGGAAACTTGATACATGTGTGAATACATAGACAAAACATAGTGTCCCTAGTAAGCCTCTACTAGACTAGCTCGTTAGTCAAAGATGGTTATGTTTCCTAACCATGGACATGTGTTGTCATTTGATGAACAGGATCACATCATTAGGAGAATTATGTGATGGACAAGACCCATCCGTTAGCTTAGCATAATGATCGTTGAGTTTTATTGCTATTGCTTTCTTCATGACTTAGACATATTCCTTTGACTATGAGATTATGCAACTCCCGGATACCCTAGGAATACCTTGTGTGCTATCAAACGTCACAATGTAATTGGGTTATTATAAAGATGCTCTACAGGTATCTCCAAAGGTGTTTGTTGGGTTGGCATAGATCGAGATTAGGATTTGTCACTCCGTGTATCGGAGAGGTATCTCTGGGCCCTCTCGGTAATGCACATCATAATAAGCCTTGCAAGCAATGTGACTAATGAGTTAGTTATGGGATGATGTATTACAGAACGAGTAAAGAGACTTTCCGATCGAGATTGAACTAGGTATGAAGATACCGACGGTCGAATCTCAGGAAAGTAACATACCGATGACAAAGGGAATAACGTATGTTGTCATAACAGTTTGACCGATAAAGATCTTCGTAGAATATGTGGGAACCCATATGAGCATCTAGGTTCTGCTATTGGTTATTGACCAGAGAGGAGTCTTGGCCATGTCTACATAGTTCTCGAACCCATAGGGTCCACACGCTTAATGTTGGCTGACGATTTGTATTATATGAGTTATGTGATTTGGTAACCGAATGTTGTTCGGAGTCCCGGATGAGATCACCGACATGACGAGGAGTCTCAAAATGGTCGAGAGGTAAATATTGATAGGATGATAGTATTCGGACACCGGAAGTGTTCCGGAATGTATCGGGTACATATCAGAGTACCCGGGGGGGTTACCAGAACCACCCGGGGGAAGATATGGGCCATACGGCCCATAGGAGGGAGGCACACCAGCCCACAAGGGGTGGCGCCCCCCCCAAGGAAGGAGGCCGAATAGGATTATGGGAGGGGGCGGCCCCACTGATACGTCTCCAACGTATCTATAATTTTTGATTGTTCCATGCTGTTATATTATCATTCTTGGATGTTATATAATCATTTTATAGTCATTTTATATCTATTTTTGGTACAAACCTATTGACATAGTGCCCAGTGCCAATTGTTGTTTTCTGCATGTTTTTTACATCGTAGGAAATCAATATCAAACGGAGTCCAAACGCATCGAAACTTCTTGAGAATTATTTTTTGGCCAGAAGACATCGAGTGGGCCAATGAAGCACCTGGGGGGTGCCTCGAGGGGGGCAGCACCCACCAGGGTGCGTCTGGGGGCCTAGGCGCGCCCAGGTGGGTTGTGCACACCTCGGGTGCCCTATGAACCACCTCTTTGTTCTATAAATACCCCAATATTCCAAAAATCCTAGGGGAGTCGATGAAAATCAATTCCAGCCGCCGCAGAGTCCAGAACCACCCGATCCAATCTAGACACCATCACGGAGGTGTTCACCACTTCCATTGGTGCCTCTCCGATGATGCGTGAGTAGTTCTTTGTAGACCTACGGGTCTGTAGTTAGTATCTAGATGGCTTCCTATCTCTCTTTTGATTATCAATACAATGGTCTCTTGGAGATCCATATGATGTAAGCCTTTTTGCGGTGTGTTTGTTGGGATCTAATGAACTTTGAGTTTATGATCAGATCTATGTTTTTATCCATGAAAGTTATTTGAGTCTTCTTTGATCTCTTATATGCATAATTGCTTATAGCCTCGTATTTATTATCCGATATTTAGGTTTTGTTTGGCCAACTTGATCTATTTATCTTGCAATGGGAAGAGGTGCTTTGTGATGGGTTTGATCTTATGGTGTTTGATCCTAGTGACATAAGGGGAAATGACACGTATGTATCGTTGCCATTAAGGATAACAAGATGGGACCTATTATAGGGTATATTTCTACATAAATAGATCTTGTCTACATCATGTCATCGTTCTTATTGCATTACTCCGTTTCTCCATGAACCTAATACACTAGATGCATGCTGGATAGCGGTCGATGTGTGGAGTAATAGTACTAGATGCAGTCAGGAGTCGGTCTACTAATCTTGGACGTGATGCCTACATAATGATCATTGCCTGGACATCGTCGTGATTATTTGAAGTTCTATCAGTTGCCCAACAATAATTGTTTTCCCACCGTTTGCTATTTTTCTCGAGAGAAGCCACTAGTGAAACCTATGGCCCCCCAGGTCTCTTTTCATCATATTTGCCTTTGCGATCTATTTTCCTTTGCATTTATTTTCAGATCTATTAAACAAAAAATACAAAAATACCTTGCTGCAATTTATTTGTTCCGCGATGTATTTATCCTATATACCACTTTTTGCTCACGTTATTTGCCTATCTTGAGGCGTCGTACCCGAAAGGGATTGACAACCCCTTTAACACGTCGGGCTGCGAGTATTTGTTATTTATGTGCAGGTGCTGTTTACGTGGTGTGAGGAGGTTCTCCTACTGGTTTGATAACCTTGGTCTCATCACTGAGGGAAATACCTACCGTCGCTATACTGCATCATCCCTTCCTCTTTGGGGAAATACCAACGTAGTTTTAGCAGATATCAAAAGCAATTTCTGGCGGCGTTGTTGGGGAGGATCATGTCAAGATAGTCTCCCGTCAACTTGCCAATTTCTGGCGCCATTTGCCTCTCGTTTTCCTCTCCCCCACTTCACAAAATTGCCCTTTTTATTCGCCCTTTTTCCGCTTGTCTTTTCAGTTGCCCTTTATGTCTTACTTGGCTTGTTTGCGTGCCTGCTTAGCATAATTGTGTGTTTATTGAAAATCAAGAACCAAAAAGTTTATGGATCCTCATCCACTTGCTTATCTTTTTAAGATATCCAATTATGATGAACCAATTTCTAGCGAGTTGTGTGCACTAGATTATCTTTATGCGGTTTTGCTTGAAATTCGTGAATCTGGAAATTGTGATGAAGTGTTGAAAGAAGAAAATTATAAAGTGATTCATGATAGCTCCTTGAATGAAAAGCATGATTGCAATGATGTTATTATAAATTCTATTAATGTAAATTGTGTTAATGATATGCAAAACCCTAAGCTTGGGGATGCTAATTTTACTATGTCTACTACGTGTTGCAATGATCATGATTGGGGTGATTCTTCTTATGATTTTGAAAATTTATTTAAGCCCCATAATGAGTATGAGATTGAAAAAAATGTTTGCAATAATATTAAAAGTGGGTTTGGAAGAGTGTCAACTTTAGATCCCACATATTTGGAGAATGTTTAATCTTATGAAATTTTTGATAAAAGTGGGTTTGGAGAGGTCATGACCTTAGTTAATGTTAATCTCACTATTTGGAAGAGTGTCAACTTTGCATGCATGTGGATCGCGTTGAGAATATGTTATGTGATAGCTATTTTGTTGAATTTCCTTATGATCCTACATGTAATTATTATGAGAGAGGAAAATATGGTTGTAGAAATTTCCATGTTACTAAATTACCTCTCTTCATGTCGAGATTACTATCGTCTCTTTCTTTTTCCTTGCATATGCTAGTTTTTGCTTGCCTTGATAATTTGTTTGCTTATAAAATGCCTATGCACATGAAGTATGTTACACTTATATGTGTTTTTCATGTGTTTTATGATGCTCTCTTTGTGCTTCAATTCTTCTCTTTTATGTGAGCATCATTGAAATCTCAATGCCTGGCTAAAAGGCTTTAAATAAAAGCGCTTGTTGGGAGACAACCCAATATTTTTCCTTGATGTTTTGCAATAAAATATAAAATTAAACCTCTGGTTAGATGTGTTTTTGTGTTTTAAATTAGTGTTTGTGCTAAGCAAGGCCTTTGGGGTGATTTGGGTGAAAGTTGAATTGATCTTGCTGAAAAACAGAAACTTTTGCGCTCACGAGATTATTTGTCATTTTTAACAGAAGAGTGATTTTGAGTTGATTCTTTTTGAAGAAGATTAATAGACAAATTTCTCAGGTCCAACAATTTATCTCAGAATTTTTGATGTTACATAAGTATTTGAAATATCCAGATTTCTACAGACTGTTCTGTTTTTGACAGATTCTGTTTTCTTTGCGTTGTGTGCTTGTTTTGATGAGTCTATGGTTTTCTTTGATGATGTTTTGCCAGAGAAAAGTTGGAATACAGTAGATATAATGCAAAAAACAAAATAAGAATAGGTTTTCAACAATAGTTATAGTAGTGGTTTGCTTTCTTATACTAACGGATCTCACGAAGGTTTTCTTGAGTTTTGTGTGATTGAAGTTTTCAAGTTTTGGGTGATCTTACGATGGATGAAGGAATAAGGATTAGCAAAAGGCTAAGCTTGGGGATGCCCGAGGCACCCCAAGATAATATTCAAAGAAGTAGAAAGCAACTAAGCTTGGGGATGCCCCCGAGTGGCATCCCGACTTTCTTCTAACAACCATCGGTATTTTACTTGAAGCTATATTTTATTCGTCACATATTAAGAGTTTTGCTTGGAGCGTCTTGTACGATATGAGTATTTGCTTGTTTTGCTTTGTGTCTTAAGTGTTGAATCCTTGCAGAACACACCTTTTTGAGAAAGCCAAAAATTATGCTATCCTTGCTCCTATGCTTCACTTAAATTTTTAGAGCCATGGATTTGCTCTAGTGCTTCACTTATATCTTTTTGAGCATGGTGTGCTTTGTTATTTTTGAAGAAATTCTCTCATGCTTCACTTAGATTTATCTGGGAGTTAGTAAATTTTTAAGAAATTCTCTCTTGCTTCACTTAGATTATTTTGAGAGAAAGAAAAATTATGCTCATGATCTTCACTTATATTGTTTGAGCTTATCAAAAGCAACATATAAAATAGTCCCAAAGTGATAGATATCCAAGGAGGATATAATAAAAACTTTCATGAAGATCATTGGACAAGATAAACTTGATTCTTAGAAATGGTTTTGTGATATGATGATATGATATGTGAGTCATGTTGATGAGTAATTGTGCTTTAGTAAGAATGTTGATGTTAAGGTTTGTGATTCCCTATGCAAGCACGAAAGTCAATAGGTATGCAATGAAATTTATATCCTACTTATGGTGCATTATTTGGTGTTACTTATGCTTAATGCTTGGGTACGAGATTTTTTGCTTTTTGGTTCGTCGCTTCTCAATCTTTTTGCTAGCCTTCATTTTGCACTAAGTATGATCACTACTTGTGCATCCAAAAACGTTTAAACCAGTTTTGCCATATGAGTCCACTATACATTCCTATATGCAGTATTTCCATGCCGTTCTAAGCAAATTTGCATGTGCCATCTCTAATTTTCAAAATAAATTTCTCTTTTGTGTGCTCTACCGCTCGTGAGGCGGTGAAGGGTGACCAATATTTTCCATGCTAGATGTCTTATTCTCACAATGAGTGTTTATTCACTTGTCATTGCATGAGAGTACGACAAAGGTATTACGGATGCCCGGTCCCAAAATGAAAAATGAATTTACTTTATGTTGTCAAATAATAAATTCCTGGAAATGTGTTGGTATGGAGAGCTGATACGTCTCCAACGTATCTATAATTTTTGATTGTTCCATGCTATTATATTACCCATTTTGGATGTTTATGGGCTTTACTCTACACTTTTATATCATTTTTGGGACTAACCAACTAACTAGAGGCCCAGCCCGAATTACTGTTTTTTTGCCTATTTTAGTGTTTCAAAGAAAAGGAATATCAAACGGAGTCCAAACGGAATGAAACCTTCGGGAGTGATCTTTTTGGAACAAACGCAATCTAGGAGACTTGGAGTGGACGTCAAGAAGCAGTCGAGGTGGCCATGAGGGTGCTAGGCGCGCCCTAGGGGGGTGGGCGCGCCCCCACCCTCGTGGGCCCCTCGAGGCTCCCCCGATCGACTTCTTTCGCCTATATATACCACCATACCCTGAAAACATCCAGGAGCACCATGAAACCCTATTTCCACCGCCGCAACCTTCTGTATCCGCGAGATCCCATCTTGGAGCCTTCGGCGGCGCTCCGCCGGAGGGGGAATCGATCATGGAGGGCCTCTACATCATCGCCAAGTCCTCTCCTATGAGTTGTGAGTAGTTTACCACAGACCTTCGGGTCCATAGTTATTAGCTAGATGGCTTCTTCTCTCTCTTTGAATCTCAATACAAAGTTCTCCACGATCTTCTTGTAGATCTATTCGATGTAACTCTTTTTGCGGTATGTTTGTCGAGATCCGATGAATTGTGGTTTTATGATCAAGTTTATCTATGAGAAATATTTGAATCTCCTCTGAATTATTTTATGTATGGTTGGTTATCTTTGCAAGTCTCTTCGAATTATCAGTTTGATTTGGCCTACTAGATTGATCTTTCTTGCAATGGGAGAAGTGCTTAGCTTTGGGTTCAATCTTACGGTGTCCTTTCCCAGTGACAGCAGGGCCAGCAAGGCACATATTGTATTGTTGCCATCGAGGATAAAAAGATGGGGTTTATATCATATTGCTTGAGTTTATCCCTCTACATCATGTCATCTTGCCTAATGCGTCACTCTGTTCTTATGAACTTAATACTCTAGATGCATGTTGGATAGCGGTCAATGTGTGGAGTAATAGTAGTAGATGCAGGCAGGAGTCGGTCTACTTGTCGCGGACGTGATGCCTATATACATGGTCATGCCTAGATAATCTCATAACTATGCACTTTTTTATCAATTGCCCGACAGTAATTTGTTCACGCACCGTAATACTTATGCTATCTTGAGAGAAACCACTAGTGAAACCTATGTCCCCCGGGTCTATCTTTTACCATATAAGTTGCCGATCTACTTTATTTTGCAATCTTTACTTTGCAATCTATATCATAAAAATACCAAAAATATTTATCTTATCTTATTATCTCTATCAGATCTCACTTTCACAAGTTCCGTGAAGGGATTGACAACCCCTTTATTGAGTTGGTTGCGAGGTTCTTGTTTGTTTGTGTAGGTACGAGGGACTTTTGAGGAGACTCCTACTGGATTGATACCTTAGTTCTCAAAAACTGAGGGGAATACTTACGCTACTTTGCTGCATCACCCTTTCATCTTCAAGGGAAAACCAAGGCAGTGCTCAAGAGGTAGCAAGAAGGATTTCTGGCGCCGTTGCCGGGGAGGTCTTCGCTCAAGTCAAGACATACCAAGTACCCATCACAAACTCATCGTCCCCGCATTGCATTATTTGCCATTTGCCTCTCGTTTTCCTCTCCCCCACTTCACCCTTGCCGCTTTATTCGCCCTCTCTTTTCCATTTGCCTTCCTGTTGCATGGCCGAATCGAAAAGAACTAAGGGTTCTGTCCAGGGTTTTAGTACCTTGGATAGTCCCTCTATCCTCTCTTAGCTCATAAATAATGATGCTATGGAAAGACCTACTGGTGTTACCAATGAGAGTTTGAATAATTTTGATGAAGATGACTCCGAAATTTTTTGTTATTTACTTGATGAGTCTTTAAAAGATGCTTGGGATAGGTTATTAAGGATTCGGGCTAGCTATGTGCCACAATATCAAATTGAGATATACTTAAAAAGCTTTTATATTGGCTTACCCGCTTCTTTCAAGCAAGTACTAGATTCTATTTTTGAAGGTGGTTTTCTTGAAGGGGATGCTATAGATACCTATGAAAAAATGAAAACTATATTTGGGCACCCCATGAATGATAAGGTTGAATCCACCACTCTCTTATGCTTTTATCAAAACGAAATTATCAAAGAAATGATGGTTAGCTTAGATGCAAATTTCTGTAACGTGCTTAATCTTTCTTCCTCCATTAATGGCAATGTGCTTTCCCAAAATAGAAGAATGAATGTTATAGAAAGGAAATTTTCTCTTTTCTTACCCAATACCAAAGATGGCAATACTTAGATCTATTCTTGCTTTTATGCCTAGCCTAGGGGCGTTAAACGATAGCGCTTGTTGGGAGGCAACCCAATTTTATTTTTGTTCCTTGATTTTTGCTTCTGTTTAGTAATAAATAAATCATCTAGCTTCTATTTAGATGTGGTTTTATGTCTTAGTTAGTGTTTTGTGCCAAGTAGAACCTATAGGATCATCTTGGGTGACAGTCACTGTTCAGAAAATCTTCCGATTCAGCGATTTATCGTCTGATTTATCGCTACTCATGGGGTGACCGATAAGATTATGCCTTATCTTAACCATTTATCGTTTGGACCGATTTATCACTCCGAGAAGCAATTTATCAGGAATATACCAATAAATCGGGCCTATTACTAACATTATGTTTGTAAAAACTATGTTTATTTGTGTTTTGTGGACCTTGTTATGCAATATGCACTATTGTCCTATTATGTTCGTGATTATACGAGGATTCAAAGGCTAGGAATCACGGTAACACTTCTTTCCAATATTGTTTTGGTGTTGAATATATCATATTTTAGTGTTGGGAACTTGGGATTTGCAAAAAATGGCCGATTAATAGTCCACCGATAAAATTGATTAATCGGCCGATTTCTGATTAATCTCTAATCCCCAGCTGACCGAGATGCTAACGTTAAGCGATATCCTCAACATTGGTGACAGTTAATTTGATTCTGCTGAAAAACAGAAACTTTTGCGCGCACGAGAATAATTTTAATAAATCACAGGAACGTGATTTTTAGTTGATTCTTTTTGAAGTAGATCAATAGACAAATTTCCCAGGACTTCCTATTTTGGTAGGAGTTTTAGAGTTCAGAAGTATTCGAAAGTTATAGATTACTACAGATTGTTCTGTTTTTGACAGATTCTATTTTTCGTGTGTTGTTTGCTTATTTTGATGAATCTATGGCTAGTATCGGGGGGTATGAACCATAGAGAAGTTGGAATACAGTAGGTTTAACACCAATATAAATAAATAATGATTTAATTACAGTACCTTAAGTGGTGGTTTTCTTTCTTGCACTAACGGAGCTTATGAGATTTCCTGTTGAGTTTCGTGTTGTGAAGTTTTCAAGTTTTGGGTAAAGATTTGATAGACTGTGGAATAAGGAGTGGCAAGAGCCTAAGCTTGGGCATGCCCATGGGACCCCAAGATAATTCAAGTACAACCAAAAGCCTAAGCTTGGGGATGCCCCAGAAGACATCCTCTCTTTCGTCTTCGTCTATCGGTAACTTTACTTGGAGCTATATTTTTATTCACCACATGATATGTGTTTTGCTTGGAGCGTCTTGCATGATATGAGTCTTTTCTTTTTAGTTTGCCACAGCCATCCTTGCTGTACACACCTTTTGGGAGAGACACAACATGGTTCGGAATTTATTAGAATACTCTATGTGCTTCACTTATATCTTTTGAGCTAGATAGTTTTTGCTCTAGTGCTTCACTTATACTTTTTAGAGCACGGCGGTGGTTTCATTTTGTAGAAATTATTGATGTCTCATGCTTCACTTATATTATTTTGAGAGTCTTTTAGAACAGCATGGTATTTGCTATGGTTATAAAATTGGTCCTAATATGATGGGCACCCAAGTTGGGTATAATAAAAACTAACATAGGAAGTGAATTGGATGCTATGATCAATTTGATACTTGATAATTCTTTTGAGATATAAAGGTGGTAATATTAGAGTCATGCTAGTTGGGTGATTATGAAATTGAGAAATACTTGTGTTAAAGTTGGAAAGTTCTGTAGCATGCATGTATGGTAAAAGTTGTGTAACAAATTTGTTGCATGGGGTGCTCTTTTGATTGCCTTCCTTGTGTGTGGAGGTCGGGGGCGCACGATGGTTAACTCCTACCAACCTCCCCCCTAGGAGCATGCGCAGTAGTACTTTGCTTCGAGGGCTAATAAAACTTTTGCAATAAGTATATGATATGAGTTCTTTATGACTAATGTGAGTCCATGGATTATACACACTCTTACCCTTCCACCATTGCTAGCCTCTTCGTTACCGTGCATTGCCCTTTCTCACCTTGAGAGTTGGTGCAAACTTCGCCGGTGCATCCAAACCCCATGATACGATACCCTCTATCACACATAAACCTCCTTATATCTTCCTCAAAACAGCCACCATACCTACCTATTATGACATTTCCATAGCCATTCCGAGATATATTGCCATGCGACTTTCCACCGTTCCGTTTATCATGACACGCATCATCATTGTCATATTGCCTTGCATGATCATGTAGTTGATATCGTATTTGTGGCAAAGCCACCTTGCATAATTTTTTTATACATGTCACTCTTGATTCATTGCCCATCCCGGTACACTGCCGGAGGCATTCATATAGAGTCATATCTTGTTCTAGTATCGAGTTGTAATTCTTGAATAGAAGTGTGATGATCATCATTATTAGAGCATTGTCCCCTAAATAAAGGAAGAAAGGCCAAAAAAGGGAAAGGCACAAAAAAAGAAAGGCCAAATAAAAAAAGGCCTAAAAAAGAGAAAATAAAAAAAGGGGGGACAATGTTACTATCTTTTTCCACACTTGTGCTTCAAAGTAGCAACATGTTCTTCATATAGAGAGTCTTCTATGTTGTCACTTTCATATACTAGTGGGAATTTTTCATTATAGAACTTGGCTTGTATATTCCAATGATGGGCTTCCTCAAAATGCCCTAGGTCTTCATGAGCAAGCAAGTTGGATGCACACCCACTTAGTTTCTTTTGTTGAACTTTCATACATTTATAACTCTAGTGCATCCGCTGCATGGCAATCCCTACTCCTCATGTTGACATCCATTGATGGGCATCTCCATAGCCCGTTGATTAGCCTCGTCAATGTGAGACTTTCTCCCTTTTTGTCTTCTCCACACAACCTCCATCATTATTCTATTCCACCCATAGTGCTATACCCATGGCTCACGCTCATGTATTGCGTGAGAATTGAAAAAGCTGAAGCGCATTAAAAAGTATGAACCAATTGCTTGGCTGAAATCGTGGTTGTGCATGATAGGAGTATTTTTGTGTGATGAAAATGAAGCATAGCCTAACTTTATGATTTTGTAGGGATGAACTTTCTTTAGCCATGTTATTTTGAGAAGACATGATTGCTTTGTTAGTATGCTTGAAGTATTATTATTTCTTATGTCAATATGAACTTTTATTTTGAATCATTTGGATCTGAACATTCATGCCACAATAAAGAAAATTACATTGAGAAATATGCTAGGTAGCATTCCACATCAAAAATTCTGTTTTTATCATTTACCTACTCGAGGACGAGCAGGAATTAAGCTTGGGGATGCTTGATACGTCTCCAACGTATCTATAATTTTTTATTGTTCCATGCTATTATATTACCTGTTTTGGATGTTTATGGGCTTTACTCTACACTTTTATATCTTTTTTGGGACTAACCTACTAACCGAAGACCCAGCCCGAATTGCTATTTTTTTGCCTATTTCAGTGTTTCGAAGAAAAGGAATATCAAACGGAGTCCAAACGGAATGAAACCTTTGGAGCGATCTTTTTGGAACAAACGCAATCCAGGAGACTTGGAGTGGACGTCAAGAAGCAGCTGAGGCAGCCACGAGGGTGCAAGGCGTGCCCTAGGGGGGTGGGCACGCCCCCCATCCTCGTGGGCCCTTGAGGCTCCCCTGACCGACTTCTTTCGCCTATATATACCACCATACCATGAAAACATCCAGGAGCACCACGAAACCCTATTTCCACCGCCGCAACCTTCTGTATCCGCGAGATCCCATCTTGGAGCTTTCGCTGGCGCTCCACCGGAGGGGGAATTGATCACGGAGGGCCTCTACATCATCGTCAAGGCCTCTCCTATGAGTTGTGAGTAGTTTACCACAGACCTTCGAGTCCATAGTTATTAGCTAGATGGCTTCTTCTCTCTCTCTTTGAATCTCAATACAAAGTTCCCCTCGATCTTCTTGGAGATCTATTTGATATAACTCTTTTTGCGGTGTGTTTGTCGAGATCTGATGAATTGTGGATTTATGATCAAGTTTATCTATGAGAAATATTTGAATCTCCCCTGAATTCTTTTATGTATGATTGGTTATCTTTGCAAGTCTCTTCGAATTATCAGTTTGGTTTGGCCTACTAGATTGATCTTTCTTGCAATGGGAGAAGTGCTTAGCTTTGTGTTCAATCTTGCGGTGTCCTTTCCCAGTGACAGCAGGGCCAGCAAGGCACGTATTGTATTGTTGCCATCGAGGATAAAAAGATGGGGTTTATATCATATTGCTTGAGTTTATCCCTCTACATCATGTCATCTTGCCTAATGCGTTACTCTGTTCTTATGAACTTAATACTCTTGATGCATGTTGGATAGCGGTCGATGTGTGGAGTAATAGTAGTAGACGCAGGCAGGAGTCGGTCTACTTGTCGCGGACGTGATGCCTATATACATGATCAAGCCTAGATAATCTCATAACTATGCACTTTTCTATCAATTGCTTGACAGTAATTTGTTCACCCACAGTAATACTTATGCTATCTTGAGAGAAGACACTAGTGAAACCTATGGCCCCTGGGTCTATCTTTTATCATATAAGTTTCCGATCTACTTTATTTTGCAATCTTTACTTTCCAATCTATATCATAAAAATACCAAAAATATTTATCTTATCTTATTATCTCTATCAGATCTCACTTTCGCAAGTTACCGTGAAGGGATTGACAACCCCTTTATCGCGTTGGTTGTGAGGTTCTTGTTTGTTTGTGTAGGTACGAGGGACTTTTGAGGAGCCTCCTACTGGATTGATACCTTGGTTCTCAAAAACTGAGGGGAATACTTACGCTACTTTGCTGCATTACCCTTTCCTCTACAAGGGAAAACCAATGCAGTGCTCAAGAGGTAGCAAGGGCACCCGTGGATACGGTTAGCCATGGAAAGTGAAAGTAGTGGTGGAAAAAGGAATAAACTTAATTTTCTGTTTGGGAACCACCTATAATGTATCTAGCATGGAAATCGTTGGGATCTCTACACTACTGCAACATGCTGCTAACGCGACACTACGATCAGAGAGCATTCGAGAAATTGTGTGCGATGCAATAATCGCAAATGGTTGTGTAAGAGAACCGTCAAAATGTGCAAAACGTTTGCGATGATGGATGCATCAAACACTGTTCAGATTTTTTTTGCGTGTGCGATGCAGGGCATATGGTTCAGTTCAATTAACTATTTGCGATGTGGAGGAACAAAAGAAACGGGTAGCCAGATGAAAGTGTGTGCGATACACAGCTTACGGTTCACTCGGATGAACTGTTTGTGATTAGGCAACACAAAAGAAACGACCAGCCAGATCAAGGTTTGTGCTATATACAACATGCGGTTCACTTGGATGAACTGTTTGTGTTGAGACAAGAGAATATAAATGGTTCAATATAACAAGATGTGTGTGATATGTGGCAAACAGGTCTATAATCAGAAATGTGTGGGAAGACCGATAACAACACAGACGATTCCTGTTAACAAGCCGTGTGTGTTGTGAGAAAACGATTGCTGGTATACAATTGTCAGTGATTGATGAAATCATCACCGACGGGTTGCCTTGTTTAGTCCATGTGCGATGTGATTTGCTCTGTCTACAGAGCATCAACATATATACTTAAAAAGACAGCATTGCATAACCAAATTAAGCATACAATTACACAAGTGACTACACAGATAACATTTTCACACACCATAGTAAGCAATTACATGCATACTAAACTAGGAGAAACGAGGATCTAATCATCTACTTCTTGTTGCGATGACGCTTGCCATTGCTCTGCTTCTGGCTGGATCCCTGGCCGTTTGGGGGAATGAGGCACTTCCTCATGTCAAAGATCCGCTTGTACATGACGTAGCACGTGTACGCCTCCTTGGCCGCATACACGACGTGAGCTTTGTCGAGTTTCTCCATCCAGGCCGAGTGCTAGGCACGCTTGTCATTGTTGCAGGAATCCTTCATGTCTTTGTAGTAGGGGTCGATGATGGGCTCGGCGAGGTGAACCAGTGAGTCCTTCTCATGCTCCTTGCTGCCCCAGATCTTGTATTGGCCCTGGATGTCGACAAGATTCTGGCAGGCGATGCCCGAATTCTTGAGCACCTTGTCATTGTTGGTGATGTCTGTTGGGGAACGTAGTAATTTCAAAAAAATTCGTACGCACATGCAAGATCATGGTGATGCATAGCAATAAGAGGGGAGAGTGTGTCCACGTACCCTCGTAGACCGAAACCGGAAGCGTTAGCACAACGCGGTTTATGTAGTCGTACGTCTTCACGACCCGACCGATCAAGCACCGAAACTACGGCACCTCCGAGTTCTTGCACACGTTCAGCTCGATGACGTCCCTCGTACTCCGATCCAGCCGAGTGTCGAGGGAGAGTTCCGTCATCACGACGGCGTGGTGACAATGATGACGTTCTACCGTCGAAGGGCTTCGCCTAAGCACTGCTACGATATTATCGAGGAGGACTATGGTGGAGGGGGGCACCGCACACGGCTAAGAGATCAGTGATCAATTGTTGTGTCTATGGGGTGCCCCCCTCCCCCGTATATAAAGGAGTGGAGGAGGGGGCAGGCCAAGGGGGGTGGCGCGCCCTAGGGGGGGAGTCCAACTCCCACTGAGAGTAGGACTCCCCCCTTTCCTATTAGGAGAGGGAGAGGGAAGGAAGAGGAAGGAGGGAGGAAGGAAAGGGGGGGCCGGCCCCCTCCCAATTAGGATTGGGCTTGGGGGGGCGCCCCCTCCGTTTCTCCTTTCCCCTCCTTTCCACTAAGGCCCATTAAGGCCCATATACCTCCCGGGGGGGTTAGATAACCTCCCGGAGGTCCGGTATTGTCCCAATCTCACCCGGAACCTTTCCGGTGTCCAATTATAGTCGTCCAATATATCAATCTTCATGTCTCGACCATTTCGAGACTCCTCGTCATGTACGTGATCACATCCGGGACTCCAAACTACCTTCGGTACATCAAAACACATAAACTCATAATATAACTGTCATCTTACTTTAAGCGTGCGGACCCGACTGGTTCGAGAACTATGTAGACATGACCGAGACACATCTCCGGTCAATAACCAATAGCGGAACCTGGATGCTCATATTGGCTCCTATGTATTCTACGAAGATCTTTATCGGTCAAACCGCATAACATCATACGTTGTTCCCTTTGTCATCGGTATGTTACTTGCCCGAGATTCGATCGTCGGTATCTCAATACCTAGTTCAATCTCGTTACCGGCAAGTCTCTTTACGTTATGTAATGCATCATCTTGTAACTAACTCATTAGCTACATTGCTTGCAAGGCTTATAGTGATGTGCATTACTGAGAGGGCCCAGAGATACCTCTCCGACAATCGGAGTGACAAATCCTAATCTCAAAATACGTCAACTCAACAAGTACCTTTGGAGACACCTGTAGAGCACCTTTATAATCACCCAGTTACATTGTGACGTTTGGTAGCACACAAAGTGTTCCTCCGGTAAGCAGGAGTTACAGAATCTCATAGTCATAGGAACATGTATAAGTCATGAAGAAAGCAATAGCAACATACTAAACAATCAAGTGCTAAGCTAACGGAATGGGTCAAGTCAATCACATCATTCTCCTAATGATGTGATCCCGTTAATCAAATGACAACTCATGTCTATGGTTAGGAAACTTAACCATCTTTGATTTACGAGCTAGTCAAGTAGCGGCATACTAGTGACACTATGTTTGTCTATGTATTCACACATGTATTATGTTTCCGGGTAATACAATTCTAGCATGAATAATAAACATTTATCATGATATGAGGAAATAAATAATAAATTTATTATTGCCTCTAGGGCATATTTCCTTCAATGTCGACCGTAGCGAAGATGTAGTGGGGGCTGTTGACAAACCTGGCGAAATGCTCGCAAGGCCTTGTGGCCAGGCAGTAGTGGTAGATGAGGACGTGGTGGCCCACGCACATCTGGGCAACGACGACCTTGGGACGAGACCCGGCACGAGTGCGTGTGTGCTCGATGTCGAACCCGACCACCTTGTACTTCTCGTCGGCAAGTAACAACTCCATGATGCGGATGGAGTGCTCCACCCAGACCGGGTGGTTGGTGTACACCACCGAGAGCTCCTCGATCCTTCGGTGGGTGTCCACCACAGCATGGATGGTGAACTGCTGCTCGTCGTTGGTAGCCGCTTGGTTAACATTTAATAGGAAAGGAACATCACCTTGATATATAGCTTCTCCAGGCACAGAAAGCATCTCAGGAAATTGACAACTTGCTCTAGGTTGGGGCCGATAGATTCTAGTGCCAAGACCTTCACTGTGCGCAGTTTCGGGGTCAAGCTTGTCGGAATCATTTTCTGAATGACAGACAAACAAACATCGTCAAAATTAGAAATAATTTTAATTTGTAGGAGGAGAGGTAGAAGGCGACTGTTGTACCTGAACGGGTGTGGATCCAATAACAAGTTCGGAGTATTTGTTAGACGAGTAGCCCAACACTGTCAATTTCAGCGCAGACATGACATTGATTCTTGTTGGACCTACTTGATCAAGTACAAGTAATCTCTCAAGTGCAGGTGTGTCCTCAATGACCATACCGTGGTACACATCTTGTGATGTCTTCTTGCCGAACCAGCAACACACATAAATAGTCCGGAGAGTCATGGAGGTGATGTGGAATGTACTCGACCCATTGATCGCCTGAAGACGAAGGTACTCGAGTGTAGTACAGCCATGGACCAGGCGCTCCATGTCACCATTTGAGAGGCAGACGGCGATGAGCTTGAGGTGCTTCAGTCGTGGTAGAATAAGAGCGAGCGCGTCATTAGGGGGGGGGGCAATGGCAGTTCCTGAACTTGGCGACGCGCAGCATGGGCGTGAGGCGGAGCGCGGATGTTAGCAGCGAGCGCATATGCCCATCATCAAAAGTGAGCTCCTTGAGCTGATCTAGGCTGGGGGATTTGAACCAGTTATCAAGCTTGGCTCGGTCCTTGCCGTTGGAATGGAACTTGCCCATACTAAGGCCTCTGGTTGGGCCAGGGTGACTGCCGAGGATCTTGGAGAATGCATCCAAGATTTTGCGATAGCCATGGCAGAGCTTGTGTGTGTCGATGAGGTCAAGAGGGGGGAACCTTCCATAGGGGGCGCCACCGCCAGGAAAGGAGGGTTGTCCGCGCCCCACATTTTATTGGGAGGAGGGAGATGATGACTATCAACATATCATCGGGGAGGCTGCTGATGAAGTCTATGCCTGCTGGAGTCGCTTGCGGTTCTAGCTCGCCCCGCCTCCACTCGTTGGCAGCCCTGTTCTCCACCTCTGGAGTCTCCTTGTCAGCGGCTCTTTCTGGTAGAAATGAGAGTACATGTAATATTTATTTAAAACAGGGCAATAGAAAAGTGTATTGGTAACTAGAAGTTATTAGGTAGGAATATAGTAAGAAAAGGGAATAACAATTGGTTGCTTAAATACTACACAATTCATTTAACATTGCTTGGTAAGTTAACATGTAGATAGTGGAAAAGAAAACTTACTTCGAACAAACTCAGGACGGATGATTTTGTCGGGGAAGTTAGCATATATCTCATGACCATGCCCTTTTATGTGCAGTCCAATTTTAGTGCTAGCTTTCAGCACATAAAACTTAGAAATTTCTTTCCAAAAGCTAACGCCAAAATAGGAGTCACCACGTTCATCAAGTCTTATAGTAGCAACGATTGTAAATCCATGGTTTATGTGCACTATGACATCCGTGCAGCCTTGATCTATGTAAAGGGAAAAATTATGCACTACATAATCTATTGCATAGCAAGGGATGCACTACAGAAAATAGTAGGATTGTTAAAGAAAATATGATAACATGCAAATATGGGCCCAAATTGAAAGAACTGTACAACAGTTGAAATTGAAGGACAAAAATCTATAATTAAACAGATAGGGTAAACATGATGTCATGGAAATATGAGAGTAATCAAAAGAACAATACATCATCAATTTGCCTAATATAGAAAGAAGAGGGAAAAAATCCCGTTTGACGTATATGGTGCATGTGGCACCTTTTATACAAATGTAGCAATATTAGAATATGTTCAGGAAAGTAGGCCATGCCAACCGATTTAGGGTGAGATTGAACATACCGCGCACATGCTCAAGTCATTTGGTACGGTGAGATGGAATATCTGGCGGAGGTCGCAAGGTCCTGATGTGTCGGCGCACTGTACACTCTATGAATGAAAGAAAACCCTCAAATCAGCACGAATAAAAATGAATTCATGGTGATTTCCGTTGGGTGATTAAAGGAGGCAGATGAACTGGGATGAGAGATGAGATAATTTCTCATTAAATTAGTTACCTTGTCGTCCATGAGAAAAAACCCTCAGTATGGAAGATTCCCTAACCGAGCAGAGCTGAGTCGACCGCGAGCAGCATCGAGAAAGTCGATGGCGATAGGCAACAACAAGCGGAAGTGGCAAAATGCGGTGGGGTTTGCCGGCAGCCTGGCGGCGGTGGTAGGCATCGAGCTAAGTGGTTACCGCCGCGATAGGCGGTGCCATGCATAGACGCGAAGGAGCTTGTGCAGGTATGAATGGGGACCGGAGGCATGGGGTGGCGGGCGGGGGTGAGGGTTTTTGTGACGTGGGGATGGCGAGGGTTTTCTTTTTCCTTTTTTGAATTGGGTGGTGAGGGTTTTCTGTCCCACAAAGAATTTCGGAGGCAACGGTTTGCTAGAGCCAACCGTGTGTCATTGATGCAAGAAGCAAAACAAAAGCCATTGCACACGGTTCCAATTTTGGGAACCGTGTGTGATTGAAGCAACAGGCAAAATGAAAGTCATTGCAACCTCCGTCCTGGTTTATTGGTCCCCTCTGTAATTTTTACCAAATTTCGACCAAATATTTGACTAAGAAATGTTTATGCATGTCACAAAAAATTATATCATTGAACACTATGTTCAAATACGCATCCAACGATATAATTTTTGCTGACCTGCACTAACATTTTGTTAGTTAAATCTTTGGTCAACATTTAACACAAATTACAAAGGGGACCAATAAATGAGGACGGAGGTAGATTCCATCAACCGAACTGATTGCATCCATATCCCACAGTTAGACATAAGTAAACATAGATTAAACATACTCAGACATAGATAATAAGCGTACACGTAAATAAGCATAGTTCAACCATCATTAAGCATGCTCAAGCGTACATAGTTCGGTCTCACATGTCATCTCACAAGCTGGCACGATCCTTAACCTTCTCCAGATACTCGGCGTACGCGTCGTGCTTCACCCTGTGAGCATACTTCTGCTTGAAGGAGCCAACGGCCCGTCGTCTTGCATGCGCCAGAACACTTTGATACACGTCATGAAGCTTGTGGTTGCAAAATGGGCATCGATAGCCACCGTTCCAGGTCCTAATACGCCTGTTATGCATTCCCGCATAAAGCTCCCTCAGTATTTTCCTCTTGTACCTCCTCTAGACATCTTCATCCTCGATGTCCACATCATCAGACAACACCTATACAAAGAGTAAAAAAAAGTGGCGTCAAACTAATGGTTACAAACTAATCTCTAGCGAACATTTGGCAGTTGCTAAAAATTGGCATCAAATCAACGGTTACATGCCGTGAAGTAGGATTTGGAATTTATGGCTATTTATTTATACATATCCATAGATTATGGTTCGATTTTAAGCACATTCGTCTATGTACAGACCAATCTTGAAGAAAATAATGGCACAAACATATGTAGGTCATTCAAAATCAATTGTCAAGTCCTGGGTAGGAATTATTAGCAAGAACACTAACCCTAGTCTGATTACTAGCAGAAATCATTTCCACAAATGAAACAACTAATCGCTTATCACTTGTACCATTCAAACAATCAATGCACTACACGGATCTAACAAAACTTACTCAGATTTCATGGATTGGGAGAACATAACCATAGGGTTTCTATTCCAAAAAGGTGGAGGCAGGAGTAACATTAGAAACCTTGGGATCTATTTGTCACATAAATGGGAATAGATGACTAAAGAGTTGTCGACGTCGGAGTTGTCGCCGGAGTGGTCGTCGGAGTCATCGCCCAAGTCGTCACCGGAGTCGGTGTTGAACTCCGCCTCCGGCTGTGGAAGCTCGACGCCATCGACGACTTCAGGTTGCAGAGATAACTTGCCGGCAGTGACGGCAACCTCTGTCTCCATCTCCACGCCGTGCTCCGGTGCTTTAGCAGCCCCAGCGTCGCCACTCCCTCCGATGGGGCGCTTCGGCGGCATCCCCATACGCTGATGGCATTGATGATTGAGAGCAGCGTCGAGGATGCAAGCGGAGAGAGGGAATTGTATGTGTGGCGAGGATGGGGGGTGTTGTCGCCGGAGCCTGTGCACCGGACTGCTGGCATGCCTACCATCGTTTCACACAGCTAATCGCACGCCTCCCGATGACACTGTGCAGCGAGCATGCCTCTGTCAATTCACACACCTGCATGCATGCCTCCTGGTCTGCCTGCGCGGTGGACTGCTCGCATGCATCCCATCAACTCACGCCTGCTTGCACGGTACACGGGTCGCATGGCAACACGTATATCGTTTTGCTATTTGGATGATTAATGATGCCACTTTATTTTTTGCTTAACCGAGCATGGCATGTATCAATTGTTGGTCTAACGCTCACGGTTCGAATAAATAGTCCGTTTGGGACATTGGTTCCCAATTATTAATAATCTCCCGTTTGTAATTAGATAAAGATTACATCAAAACTAGTCTCAAATTTGACCAAAAAAGTACAATGCAACTTTGTATTGGTGTCCATATGACAACACGACCAGTTTCATGAACTTCAAATAAGTTTTGGATCTACCAGAATTTAAAAATCAAGATTCTCATTATTTGAAATTTGTTGCACGGGGAGTAAACATACACCCAGTGAGACACATGTGTTTTTGCAATCCATTTAGGTGCACTGTCACGTGTGCATGTAGCTCGAATTTGATTTTTGCACATTATACCCGTAGAAAATCAATCAATTAATGTACTAAAATGTCTTAATGATCTCTGATTTTTTTCGAAACTATGTAACATATATATATATATATATTCACCGCAGGATAATTAATTTAACATGCATCATAGTTGCGGTGGATTTGTGGTGTGTGTGTGTGTGGGTGTGTGCGTCTGTGGGTGGCGAGTGGCTCGCAGTACACTACAAGTTGTGATCCACCGTGTGGGTTGGCCGTTTTGTTCGGCAGGCCGGTGCCACATCAGAGTCGTGAAATCGTAATTTAAAACATCACACAACCCTTTCATACGTACATGTTTTGGCCACATACAGTCGATGGTTGTCCTATACAACACTCGATACTCGCGTATGACGCTTTCTATGGGCCCGCGAGGTTGTCGTCCATCACTTTGACAAACAACCGGTAGTGTGGTTAATTTGACCAAAAGGTAGAATCTTTTTTGTTTGTGTTATGGTGGTATATAGTACGCGTCGAAGAGGTGGGAGGGGACTAGCATATATATATATATATATATATATATATATATATATATATAGGGAAAATGCATAATACTATCGGGTGTAGCTACACCCGTTTCTCATATACTATAATGTGGTAGTATATACTCTACTTTATTATTTTTAGTATGTTCCTATAATATATCTAAGATACTCCCAAGTGATTAGTATGATAAAATTGCAAGTGAGCTCATAATTTTATTGTATTTATGAAATACGTACATATTTGTACGTGAAATAGAGTATGCGCAAAATATGATACATACTACCAAAAAAGTAGTATATATACTACCTAAACATTCTTATATACTACATACTACGCGTACATACTCTCCGATATGATGGGTCTATTATGAAACATAAGGGGAATAACTACACCCGTATGGTGGGTCTATTATGATAACACCCTTAAGAGTCTTATTCTGCTAACACTAGGTTTATTCTGAAAACACTGCATCAAAAAAACAGTTGCCCACACCTACTCCACCTTCTTCCCCGCGCCCCCACCTCCCCTGCCAGATCCCCACGCCGCTCCACCTCCACCCTCTTCCCCACTCCCCTCCGCCACCCTGATGTCCCTCCCGGCCCCGGCCATCTCCAATCCCTCGCCGCCCCGCGCCCACCTCGCTCCCAGTCCAGCCAAATCCTCCCCCGCCACCCCCACCTTCCTCGCGACGACCGACACACCCCACCACGGCCGGCCCTCCCCGCCCCCCGCACCTACCTGGCGACGGATCCTGGCGGTTCTGGCCTCGCCATGCCTCCAGAGAACGACCCAGGCTGCAGCCGCGCCCCGCCCACCCCCTATCCACCTTCTACAAAATGCCGCCGCCGGAGCACCACTCCCAGGCCGCTGCCGTGCCGCCCCTCCCCGCGCGGCCAGGACGCCCCCGAGCCACCTTCTTCTCCATGCGCGGCCAGGGCTCCCCATGGCAGTGCGCCACCACACCCTCCCCACCAAATCCACCACGGTCCCAGCCTGACCACCACCGGATCTCCGCTGGATCGACCCCCCCCCCCCCCGATGGCCTTCGACCGTGGCTGCACTGTTGGATCCCGGGTCGTCCTCTCCCTCTCCCTCTCGGCTAGATCCACCCCTGCTCGAGGACAGCCACAAGGATGCCCGTTTGGGCAGAAGGGTCGGGGGCATCACCGCGGCAGCAGCTTCGGGCCAAGGTCCCGCTCCAACTCCGGCGGTTCCCGCATCTACTCTGCCCAGTAGTACACTTTTCTTGCAGGAGCAGCCTCCTCTCTGGTGCAGGCTCCCTTCCCTCTCACTTCTTTGGCCCGTGCAGTTCGGTCGGTGAGGTCGTGTAGTTCGCGGATGATGGCATTACAGCTCCAGGCTCCTCGACTCCCTGCTGCCTCGATCGATGGACGCCCTGGCCTCCTCCTTTCCTCCTCCCTCCTCTGCTCCTCTCCCTACGATTCTCCATTGGCGGCATGCAATCCAGGCTGCTCCCCTAATGCAGGTCGGCTGGGTCTTCCTCTCCAGGAGTTTTGTCGCTCTGCTGGAGCAGTCCACAAAGCAGGCACATGCGGCCATCATCAAATCCCCGTGTAGTACAATTTTGTGCTCGCTGCGGCAGGCAGGGCATGGTGGTGCGCGTGGACCACTATATCGGCGACGGGAGGCTATTCGTGGATGACGGCTCCTGCGTCACCGAGCTCATGCTCCGGCCCAAGGATGCCAAGGGCCAGCCCTAGTGCCCAGGTTCTCCCAATCTCTCTCACTTTTTCTTGCCTTCTCTATTTCTCAGATATGATTGATGATGTGTATGCTGACCAACTTTGCTTGTGCCTCAACATTGCTCATGTAGTGCACTGCATTGACTTATTGCCGAGGAGTGGATGATAGAAGGTGCTCTCCTCCATGGCGCATCCCCGCGGTGATGAGATTTGCCGTGTGCACCTGCAGTCTACTACCTTTGTTACTTTTTTTAAGAAAAAAGTGAAAAGTGCAATGTGGTCCTATTGTTTGCTCTTGATGTTCGGTTTACATGTTGTTGCAGGAAGCAATACAGATTATGCCCGATGAGGTCCCGGCGCCCTCGACAAAGCAGTACAGATGGCGACCCCGTGCAGCTCATCAACGATAGTCGTGGTTTTACAGCTAGGAGTGTGCAGTTTAGTAGCCACCAGATACATGTTATTTTTATATTTCTATTGCTGTGCTGCATGATCTCTGTGTGTTATGCCAAGTGCTAGGTTCGCTTCATAAAAAGAATAGCAAAGAAATTCCCACAAGAGGTTCACTTCTTTCTAATGCAAATTGTTTCGTTTGTGGGATGATTGAAATAAATGGTATTGAAGTTCACTAGCAAAAAATAATGCGGCTCACTTTGGAGAGTGATGTTGCTCACTTTGATATATGTCACAGTTCACTTGTCTCCTCTCTGCAGTCCACTCTCATTCATAAAAAAAGGTTTAAAAAAGACAACAAAAACCCGTTTGAGAAAAATAACGTCCGACAAAAGAAATTATGCAGGTCGCTTGCCCGTCCGATGCAGTGCGGTTTTCATTCTGAAGCAGTGCGGTCGGCCGTATGATGTTGTTCATCTCGTAAGTGCAAAAAAATTGTTACGAAAGCGAAAAAAGTAATGCGGTTCACTTCTTGATAGTGTTGTGGTTCATTTACACCCAATGTGAAGTGCACTCTACTTTTTCGTCCTTGAAAAAATTACGTTTGAATAAAAGAAACCATGCAGTTCTCTTACCCGTTTGATGTAGTGCAGTTTTTCATCCGATGGAGTGCGGTTTTCAGTCGGATGAAGTACCCATGTCGGTTTGGGTGTCACGAAAAACAGAGTGTCCGCATTTTGGTAAATTTGAAATTCCTCTTAAACCGAAAAGAATTAGGGAGAGTATTCTACATTATAAAGTTGCGCCTCGTCGATATCTTTCCAACGGCGTATCGTTTGGATCGTTCCGACCAGCGATTTGTAAAAATTTCGTGAAAAACGGCCGCTGCCACTTGTCGTTCGCGGCATGATTTTCAAACTTAACTTGAAACCGTAAGGAATCTCAAAAACATTGCAATATATGAAAGTTGCGCCTCGTCCATAACTTTTCAAAGGTGTATTACACGCCTCGTTTCGACAAACGGTTAAAAAACTGGAGAGAAAACAGTACTGAAAATTTGAAAAAAATTGAAAAACAGAATTCCGCGATTTAGTAAATTTAAAACTGCTCTTGAACCATAATGAATTAGATAAAATAATAAATATGTAAACGATGCGTCTCGATGATATCTTTCGAACGGTGTATCATTTGCTTCATTCCAACGAGCGGTTTAAAAAAACGTGAAAAAACGCCCGCTGCCAGTATTCATGGGTCGCACCATTTTCAAAACTGCTCTTAAACCGTGAGGAATCTCGAAAAGTGTTTAACATGGTGAAGTAGCACCTAATCCATAGCTTTTCAACGGTATATTACACGCCTCGTTCCGACATACTGTTTAAAAACTAAAGAAAAAACAGTACCGAAAAAACACCGCGTGCAGTTTTTTTGCGACGGGAAGTTCACTCGCGTGAGTACTGCAGCATATTTGGTTCAAACAATTACGTGCGCTTGCGTTGAGCGTGCAGTTCAGAAGTGTTATCAGAATAGTTATTCTGCTAATATTAGCAGAATAGACCGTCTATATATATCTCAGTGAACAAGTACGCGTCTGTGAACAAGTACACATCACTCAGTGTCGGCACTTTTCGGTTTCCGAGGCACGTGCCACATCAAAATTGTGAAAATGGCTATTCAAACATCACACAACACCTCTTTGCGCCACATGCATGCAGGCGGTGGTTATCCTAGCTAGGACACTCACGTGTGACACTTCCATCTGTGGGTCCACGAGGCCATCGTCGATGCATGTGCATCACTTTGACCTACATCAGGAGAGGTTAATTAAATTTACCATTGATAAGGATTCTTTTTGGGTTGTATTATGGTAGGATCATATTGTATGCGTCGAAGAGGGGGAAGGTGTAACATCCCAAAATTCTAAATTTTGGAATGTTATATTAAATAAATTATTATGATTGTTTGTTCGATTGATTGACTAAAAGTGAGTGGAATTTGAAACTTTTGAAAGTTGAATGAGAGGGAATAAAAGGACTTTCCCAAAGCCTTCATCTTTGCAATTTGATGTCCATGAATTCAAATTCATTTCATCGCAAAACTCTAGAGTGAAGATGATATGACTTCTTCCATTTGAAATGAAAAGAGTTTTGAAAAGATTTAAATTCCATCTGAAAGTATTTCAAATTCAAAACTTTATGCAACTCAATGATTTTCAGGAGAAAAGATAAAATGACTTCTTCAATTATATGAAATATGAGTTGGAAGTTAAAAAGAACCAAACTGAAAGTCATTTGAAAGTATTTTGAAACTCCCTTTCAAATTTGGAATTATTTGGATTCTATTCAAATTATTTTTCTCCTCAAAATAAATAAATGGAAATAAGGGTAAAATGATTCCCTTCAGTGGAAAATTAGGAGAAAATAAATTTAAAATCATTTTGGTATTTTAAAAATGATTTTTGTTGGGTTTTAATGCAACAGCAGCATTGTTTGAGTTTTGTCAATTTTTGTGTATTTTATTTGGCCATGAAAATATGCTCATGTTTTAGGAATTTTTTTCTGAATTTTTTGCTATATAATATGCCTATATAAATTTTGT
The DNA here is from genome assembly GCF_018294505.1 of Triticum aestivum. Lineage (NCBI taxonomy): Eukaryota > Viridiplantae > Streptophyta > Magnoliopsida > Poales > Poaceae > Triticum > Triticum aestivum. Next base: position 646,093,447 of record NC_057807.1, on the reverse strand, counting down.
TCATGTTTTTTTGTCCTCGCTGTTTTTCAAAAAAAGAAATGAAGCCCGCCAGGCCAGCCGGCCCAGCAGGCCGAGCCAGGCCAGCTCGCACGGCGAGCTGCCCTAGCGAGCGCTCCCAACTTCCAGGAGCCGCCGCCACCTCCCTCGCTCGCCCGAAATCTCTCTTCTCTCTCTCGTTGACTTCTCTACATCTCTCGCGTCTGGACCCCACCCGTTTCTTTCTTCTTCTCCACGTACGCGTACACAACAAACTCCTACGTGTATCGCTCCTGCCGCCGCCGCCGCGCCCGATCTTCACGGGAACCCTACCCCGAGTCCACCCCTTCCCCAAGCCTCATGTCCTATAAATACCCGAGGCCGTCCTCTCCCGTTTCCCTTTGAAAACCCACACCCAAGACCACTTCTAGACGACGCCCTCGTTGTTCCAATCTAGGCCGGCCAAGCAGAGTTCATCGCTCGACTTCGACCGCGGGTGAGCTTTCCGGGACCCCTCCTTCCATACTCTACTTCCCCTCGGGATTGTGCATCTATTTGACATAACCACGCCGCCCAGGGAACACCGGAACCTCGTCCTCAACCTTGTCCACCGTCGCCGGAGCTCCCGGTTCACAGGAGCTTCTCGAGTCGCCCCACTCTCCCTGGACATCTCCAACCTCCATCTTCAACAAAAATCGGACCCCTTGCCTTGCTGCACCGCCTGGACATCACCGCCGCCCCTGAAGATCACCGGAACCCCGCCGCCGGCATGCGCCCCTCTTCCCTGCCTACGCACTGGTACTCTGTAAGTTACATACATGTTAGCTCCTTTGTTTTTTTAATTATTCAAAGCGTTAAGTGCTAGATCGGTTTTAGTAGATCGGTTGGTTTGGTTTAGTACACGGTTTATTATGGGTTAGATCGAACCGGTTTGCCGGGTTTCTATTCTAAATGTACGTGCACGTTTCTGTAAAGTTTCGGCCGAGCGACAATTAGTTACAGATCGCTCAGCTCCTAGCCCAATAGACTTCCCTGTTTATTATTATTATTTTCGTTTCTGAAAAAAAGGAAAGTTTCAATCTTAGATATTCTATAACTTTTATGTTTTAGATCCAAATTGAGTGATTCTTTTTGCATCGTGTCACAAATTTGTTGAAGTTTCTGTTTGTGTACTTAGTTTTCAAATTTGAGTAGTTTAAATTTGAGATTGATGAAATTTGTTCAAATCACTATTTTGGCCGTATCTTGTGTTTTATAAAATATTTTTGATTGATTCTATTTGCTGCTGTTCTGTTATTGTTTGGTTTATCCAGTAGCATATAGTTATTTATTTTATTTTATTTTAAATTAGAGTTCTAGGCAAAATAGTATTGTTTTAGTTCTAGTTTTGTTTTAGCCTTTTCTTTATAGTTTTAACTGTTTTTAAGTTATTTTATTTTTGTCGCTTGTGACAAATTTAGTTTTGTTTCTGTTAAGTCAACAAAAGAATTATTTTTATTTATTTATTTTACAAATTTATTTTATTTAGTTTTGTATAAAAACTTGTAGAGGTCATAGTTAGAGTTTCATAAAAGCTTTTTATTTGTTTCTTTTTGCAAATAAATTTTTTATGAAAAATACTTTCTGTTAACTTAGTTGTTTTACTTTTTATTTTCTGTTAATTTACTAGTTTAGTGTTTTAATTGCTGTTAAGTTTTTACTTAGGGCAAAACTATATTAGATGTTTGTAGCAAAGTCATAGATCTTCGTAAGTAGTTATTCTTTCTAGTTTTATTTGAAGCTTCCTTTGAATTCGTTTGAGTTTTGTTATTGAGTTTTATTTGTTGTTTTAATTGTTATTTTGAGTGCTAGAAGTTGCTTACTAGAATGAGTGCTTATGTGAATGTTATGTTTGACTTGTATAGATTTTCTTCGGAGAGTGACGAATAGTTCTATCAAGTTTTATGAGAGCATTATTATCTTCATCAAGTAATACTAGGCAAGTTCGCATTGACCTTGCTTTCATACCTATGTTTTTATTGCATTTAGTGGCATCTTTGCAACAACCCTCCAGTAGTGATATTGAATTCTTGTAGTTGAGTAGTATGCATGAGGTAGGAACCCATCACCCTGTTACCAAGCCCGGGACGTTGTTCATTTTAATGTTATGCTATAATAGACGGGGTTTGGTATGAGTACACGAGAGTGGTGTGAAGAAGCAGGACTCTATGTCAATGACGACAACTCCATGATGGCATTTGCAAGGACTGCATCTTCAAGGCCTAAGACTTCAAGACTCGAGACAAGAATTCAATACACACTACTGGGTGAAGAACGGTTGACGGGCACCCTGGAGAAACCAGTGGATGGCCGGGATGCATGGAGAAGCGCCATGACATCTTGCGGAAAGCTTCACCCAGACTCAAAGAGACGGAAGAATACTTCAAGCCCAGAAGCTTACCTGTGCAACCGCAAGTCACTATGGGCTCTGGCTTGGTTGACCTTAGTTGTGACTCTGGCTGGGACGGTGCTAGCTGATGTAGAACTACGGTAGGATTGGATGAGCACCGGACAGTGGTCAGGGGAACTCTTCGAAAGACCATGTTTCGGTCGTCTTGTTCTCAAACACCCTGAAGTGCAAGAACGTAAAAGAGGGATCGAATCTTGCGGGTAAAGTGTACAAACCTCTGCAGAGGGTTTAAACCTAATCGATTAGCCGTGTCCCCTCTTACGGACACTTTGAGCCTCTGGACTTGGATCTATCTCGAAACTCTCAACACCGGATTGATAACTTAATTGTGGGCAACTTATGATGATTTGGGCTATGAGACATCGGTTGGCGGAACCATGTCATGATAGAAAACTCCATAGTATAGACTCCTGATATACCTTTGTTGTAGGGAAAATAAAACCAGCTTTTATGCAAACAAAACTTAGACACAGAGCCACAAAGCCATATTGCATATAGAATAGTTATATCATATGCTTTCTCTTATTGTGATCTTGCCGGTACATTCGATGTACTGACCTACACGGCTGCAATGTATCATGTTGCCGGATTATTTCTACGATGAGTAAGAGTTACGATACACAGGGTTACGGTCTACATTCAACTTGTCAATGGCGTTGATGGGACTCTACACTCAATTGGTTGTTTCCGCTGAGACTTATGAGGTATATATCAGTTTTACGTTATTTATACATGTGATTGCACTTTGATATATACATTGATGTACTATGTGTGCCAGCATACTGATCCAGGGATGGCACAGATACACAGAGGCTTGATCGTCTGAGGTCGGGTCGCTATAGATATGGTATCAAAGCACATGTTGACTATAGGACATGAACCTAGAAACTGGAAAGCCCCTGTGATAGGAAATCTGTTAAACTTATTCTCAAAAACATCTGTTACTTCTCATCTTTTCTGATTTTATCAAAAGGTACCTCTTTCCTCAAATAGTAGAACATACCTTGTCCCCTTTTGACCATACAGAGGATTAACTGAAGCCGCTCCAAGAAGGACAAGATATCAGACAACTGATGACCTTTCAGAGTAAAGAGGATTTCACCATGCATTAATATAGTTGAATCTACAACAGTTGAAGACTCCAAAGTCTCGAAGAATTTGAAGACTCTAATGATTTATTTGACCTTTAGAAGACCAAACCCCTGTTATATACTTACATTAGATGCGATGATTTGTGAGCTGTCTCTTGTTTGATGTTTTTTCGACAACCACAAAATAAAACCCGTTTCTTTAAAACTATTGTTTGTATTGTGTGTATCTCTCCCCACCTCTCTCATATCTCATCCCAAAACTTTTGGACCCCATAGATGATGAATGAAGTTGGACTGGAATTCTCTGGACCGAACACTCAACCGAAGGCAGAGCTATGGATTTAGAACATGGAGAATCACTTTGGGAGCAATTTGGTTTCAAGGAAGAATGAAGTATCGTACGCTCTTCAGTACTTTGAAGGAAGTGCTGCAACATGGTGGCAGATGCATCAAGCCATACAGGGACAGAATGGAGCAAAGAATTGGGAAGAATTCAAGAAGACCCTGACAAGATCCCGTCTTATCCGGAAGCGCCATGATACACCAAGAAATAAACCTTGTGCCTGCAAGATTTGCGGAGAAATAGGACATACCCAAGAAGAGCACAAGGATGGATGCCCTCATTGCATGGAGAATCATCCTGCTGAGGAATGCCCAACTAGTCAGATGACCTGTTTCTTCTGTGAAGGAACCACCCACTACCCGGCGTAGTGTCACATTTACCCCACGGTGCAACAAACTATTCAGAAGCAGGAAGAAGGAATGAAAGAAGCCCTCAAGGAAGGTCTAGAAGAACCTGTGATGAAGGAAGATGTTGAAGACCCCGATGGAGAAGGCCTAATCAAATTCTACTCCAACGCTTGCTATTCATGTGGAGAAGAAGGACATTATTCCCAGTATTGCACCAAGGAAAGAGAAGAATATCTCAGAGACTTCCCGACAGCAGAAGTGAAGTTTGACTCTCAGGAAATAGGAGCTCTGGTCATTACAAAGAAATCCAAGAAGAGAAAAAGAAGGCATCCCCAGAATAACCCAATTTCTGTAGAGAAGGACCTAAGTAATATCACTTGTTACAGGTGCAAGGATTTAGGTCACTATGTTGATAAATGTCCAGAAAAGAAGCTAAAAATCCAAGGAGCCTACATAATCACAAAGAAGCCCCAAGACATGTTGGAAGTTATTTTTCTTTGTTGCAAGGAAGCAGGACATTTTACTAGGGAACGTTCACACCAGGAGAAAGCTGGAGCTGAGTAGTGGAGATGTTGATATCCGTAATAAGTGTAGTATGGAAAACACTTTTATTTTTATGAGAATGTGGAGTTGAGTTATGTAATAGATTACTCAGAGATTGTAATAATTCATGACTCAATAAAGTTGATATGTCATATGCTGAAAGGCTTTAAGGAGTTGTTATGTTTTATCTTGGAAATTAATATTCTGGGTGAACATGGAAGAAAATGAGTTGTGATGGATAGACTGGATGTTGGAAATTGGGTTTGAATTTTTGTTTGGATGATATGAATGTTTACCCAAGGAGATATGCACCTTATTCTGAGTACCATTTTTGTTTTACAACTGCAGATGATGACCCTTTATGAGTCATTCCTCAAGGGCCCAGAAATAATCATGACCCTCACAAGTGATCATGATTACCCAAAAATCCTGAAGGACATGATGAAGCATATTCAGCTTGAAGGAGATGTAGTCTACAAAGGATACCCCTTCATGCAAGAAGGAGTGGAACTTTGGTATGTGGAGGTACACCTCCACCGTATGAAAGGAGTTTGCCCAAAGATGATGGGGCAGTACCTTTTCATCTCACGGGTACCACAAGCAACTTTCTTTGACACTCTTCGTGAAACAGCCATGGAAGCCATACGCCGGATCAGAGAAATACTCAAAGCAAGACTCCGTTATACTCAGGAATACCTAAGAGAAGTGCATGCAGAGATGATGGAGATAAAGCTCAAGGCCACTACGATGAAACGGAAGATTAAAGATTTCAAGGAGCATGTCGCACAATTCTAGTGGGACTGAAGAATTCTCAAGGAGAAAAAAAATGAAGTAATGCTTGACCATACCAAACCATGTGGATGGCAGCATTTGTAATAAATTACTCTTTGGAATTTGGATTTATGAAAAATGGTTAAGGATGTAATAAAAGATTTGATATGAAAAGAATATGATTTATGGATGAACTAGTGCATTTCATTTTTAGTGTGATAGTACTCCGTAAAGCCACATGATCAATGAGGAAAGAAATGTGTTGTTCATGACGGTCCATAGAAGGGAGCTGGACCAAATAAGTTGGAGTTTTGTATGATCGTCACTGCAAGGATATGAAGAAATGAAATACTATTGGATTTAAAAGAGGTATAATGGGGAATATGGAACATTAATCCTCGAAAGGACGAGTTAAAGATGTGCAAGTGTTTAATTGGGCCCACAACCCACAGGCCCAGGAATTTATAAGGAATCAAGGACTCCCTGGAAGAAGAAATTTGGAAGAAGTTATCAGCAGACGTTTCATAGGAGGTTACGCAAAAACCCCAGAGTGGAGAAGGAACGATAGATGTCTTGTTCAGTTTGCAGAACCAATGGATCTACCCGAACCTTGTTCGAGGACAAGAGAAATTCCGCAAGGCTTGTGAGGATGCCCAAGTGATAGAATACGTGATTCACCTTCAGTGTATGAAGTAATGGTTGAAGCACGGGATGGATTGGCCCCCATACCGGAGACTTCTATCATGAACTATCATTGTTGATGGAAAATCAGAGAGCCCTGAAAATCTTAGAAGAGTGTCGATACGACAAGCCAAAAAAAACCTTAGAATGGTAGGACGATGGAACCCTGTATAGGCAACTGTTGCCAATCGTAGGTTATACGGTGAGATTCAGCCCAGACCATTTTCTCGCAGTCGAAACCTGTATTGGTTGACCACCATGAGATCTAGAGAGTTGTTTAGTATTGGCGACAGGCCTGTCAGCTAAGGAGACCCAGTCTCGGAAGAACCTCACCAGGATGAAAGGACGCATGTTTGAGGAAAAGGTTTTGACCCTACCGGAAGAGCCACAGTGTAGGAGTTACTCCGAAGATGTGAGAAGACTGATAGTGTTCACACTAAGGATGGAGTACATAAGAGCTGTTGGAACCATAACCCTGTTTTTAAGTGTGGTAGCACACTAGACCATTCCGATTGATGGATTTGGTAGAAGACCCCCAAACCCTAACCTTTCTTGCTAGCCTCTTCGAATCTCGAGGACGAGATTCATTTTAAGTGTGGTAGGTTTGTAACATCCCAAAATTCTAATTTTTGGAATGTTATATTAAATAAATTATTATGATTGTTTGTTCGATTGATTGACTGAAAGTGAGTGGAATTTGGAACTTTTGAAAGTTGAATGAGAGGGAATAAAAGGACTTTCCCAAAGCCTTCATCTTTGCAATTTGATGTCCATGAATTCAAATTCATTTCATCACAAAACTCTAGAGTGAAGATGATATGACTTCTTCCATTTGAAATGAAAAGAGTTTTGAAAAAATTTGAATTCCATCTAAAAATATTTCAAATTCAAAACTTTATGCAACTCAATGATTTTCAGGAGAGAATATAAAATGACTTCTTCAATTATATGAAATATGAGTTGGAAGTTAAAAAGAATCAAACTGAAAGTCATTTGAAAGTATTTTGAAACTCCCCTTCAAATTTGGAATTATTTGGATATTATTCAAATTATTTTTCTCCTAAAAATAAATAAATGGAAATAAGGGTAAAATTATTCGCTTCCATGGAAAATTAGGAGAAAATAAATTTAAAATCATTTTGGTATTTTAAAAATGATTTTTGTTGGGTTTTAATGCAATAACAAAATTGTTTTACTTTTGTCAACTTTTGTGTATTTTATTTGGCCATGGAAATATGTTCATGTTTTAGGAAATTTTTTTCTGAATTTTTTGATATATAATTTGCCTATATAAATTTTGTTTATGTGTTTTTGTCCTTGCTGTTTTCCAAAAAAAGAAACGAAGCCCGCCAGGCCAGCCGGCCCAGCAGGCCGAGCCAGGCCAGCTCGCACGGGGAGCTGCCCTAGCGAGCGCTCCCAACTCCGAGGAGCCGCCGCCACCTCCCTCGCTCGCCCGAAATCTCTCTTCCCTCTCTCGTTGACTTCTCTACATCTCTGGCGTCTTGGACCTCACCCTTTTCTTTCTTCTTCTCCACGTACGCGTACACAACAAACTCCTACGTGTATCGCTCCCGCCGCTGCCGCCGCGCCCGATCTTCACGAGAATCCTACCGCAAGTCCACCCCTTCCCCAAGCCTCATGTCCTATAAATACCCAAGGCCGTCCTCTCCCGTTTCCCTTTGAAAACCCACACCCAAGACAACCTCTAGACGACGCCAACCAGAGTTCATGGCTCGACTCCGACCGCCGGTGAGCTTTCCGGGACCCCTCCTTCGATAATCTACTTCCCCTCGGGATTGTGCATCTATTTGACATAACCACGCCGCCCAGGGAACACCGGAACCTCGTCCTCAACCTCGTCCGCCGTCGCCGGAGCTCCCGGTTCACAGGAGCTTCTCGAGTCCCCCCGCTCGCCCTGGACATATCCAACCTCCATCTTCAACAAAAATTGGACCCCCTCGCCTTGCTGCACTGCCTGGACATTACCGCGCCCCTGAAGATCACCGGAACCCCGCCGCCGGCCTGCGCCCCTCTTCCCTGCCTACGCACTGGTTCTCTGCAAGTCAGGTACACGTTAGCTCCTTTGTTTTTTTAATTATTCAAAGCCTTAAGTGCTAGATCGGTTTTAGTAGATCGGTCGGTTGGTTTGGTTTAGTACACTGTTTATTATGGTTTAGATCGAACCGGTTTGCCGGGTTTCTGTTTTAAATGTATGTCCACGTTCCTGTAAAGTTTCGGCCGAGCGACGGTTAGTTGCAGATCGCTCAGCTCCTAGCCCAATAGACTTCCCCGTTTTTTTCTATTATTTTCGTTTCTGAAAAAAAGGAAAGTTTCAATCTTAGATATTCTATAACTTTTATGTTTTAGATCCAAATTGAGTGATTCTTCTTGCGTTGTGTCACAAATTTGTTGAAGTTTCCGTTTGTATACTTAGTTTTCAAATTTGAGTAGTTTAAATTTGAGTTTGATGAAATTTGTTCAAATCACTATTTTGGCCGTATCTTGAGTTTTATAAAATATTTTTGATTGATTCTCTTTGCTGCTGTTTTGTTATTGTTTGGTTTATCCAGTAGCGTATAGCTATTTATTTTAGTTTATTTTAAATTAGAGTTTTAGGCAAAACAGTATTGTTTTAGTTCTAGTTTTGTTTTAGCCTTTTCTTTATAGTTTTAATTGTTTTTAAATTATTTTCTTTTTGTCACTTGTGACAAATTTAGTTTTGTTTCTGTTAAGTCAACAAAAGAAAGTTTTACTTTTTTATTTTACAAATTTATTTTATTTAGTTTTGTATGAAAACTTGTAGAGGTCATAGTTAGAGTTTCATAAAAGCTTTTTATTTGTTTCTTTTTGCAGATAAATTTTTTATGAAAAATACTTTCTGTTAATTTAGTTGTTTTACTTTTTATTTTCTGTTAATTTACTAGTTTAGTGTTTTAATTGCTGTTAAGTTTTTACTTAGGGCAAAACTATATTAGATGTTTCTAGCAAAGTCATAGATCTTCGTAAGTAGTTTTTCTTCGTTTGAGTTTTGTTATTGAGTTTTATTTGTTGTTTTAATTGTTATTTTGAGTGCTAGAAGTTGCTTGCTAGAATGAGTGCTTATGTGAATGCTATGTTTGACTTGTATAGATTTTCTTCGGAGAGTGACGAATAGTTCTATCAAGTTTTGTGAGAGCGTTATTATCTTCATCAAGTAATACCAGGCAAGTTCACTTTGACCATGCTTTCATACCTATGTTTTTATTGCATTTAGTGGCATCTTTGCGACAACCCTAGTGATATTGAATTCTTGTAGTTGAGTAGTATGCATGAGGTAGGAACCCATCACCTTGTTACCAAGCCGAGAGACGGAAGAATACTTCATGCCCGGAAGCTTACCTGTGCAACCGCAAGTCAGTATGGTTGACCTTAGTTGTGACTCTGGCTGGGACGGTGCTAGCTGATGTAGCCGTGTCCCCGGTTACAGACAATTTGAGCCTCTGGACTTGGATCTATCTCGAAACTCACAACATCGGACTGATAACTTAATTGCGGGCAACTTATGATGATTTGGGCTATGAGACATCGGTTGGCGGAACCATGTCATGATAGAAAACTCCATAGTACAGACTCCTGATATACCTTTGTTGTAAGGAAAATAAAACCAGCTTTTATGCAAACAAAACTTAGACCGAGAGCCACAAAGACATATTGCATATAGAATAGTTATATCATCTGCTTTCTCTTATTGTGATCTTGCCGGTACATTCGATGTACTGACCTACACGGCTGGCTGCAACGTATCATGTTGCAGGATTATTTCTACGACAAGTAAGAGTTATGGTACACAGGGTTACGGTCTACACTCAACTTGTCGATGGCGTTGATGGGACTCCACACCCGATTGATTGTTTCCGCTGAGACTTATGAGGTATATATCAGCTTTACGTTATTTATACATGTGATTTCACTTTGATATATACATTGATGTACTGTGTGTGCCAACATACTGATCCAGGGATGGCACAGATACACAGAGGCTTGACCGTCTGAGGTCGGGTCGCCACAGAAGGGGATCATCATATGTAGTACGCTTTATGAACCTTGATATCTACTACACAACCTTCTTCTTGTAGACATTGTTGGGCCTCCAAGTCCAGAGGTTTGTAGGACAGTAGCAAATTTCCGTCAAGTGGATGACCTAAGGTTTATCAATCCGTGGGAGGCGTAGGATGAAGATGGTCTCTCTCAAACAACCCTGCAACCAAATAACAAAGAGTCTCTTGTGTCCCCAACACACCCAAAACAATGGTAAATTGTATAGGTGCACTAGTTCGGCGAAGAGATGGTGATACAAGTGCAATATGTATGGTAGATATACGTTCTTGTAATCTGAAGCTATAAAAATAACAAGGTAACTAAAGATAAAAGTGAGCACAAATAGTATTGCAATGCTAGGAAACAAGGCCTCAGGCTCATACTTTCACTAGTGCAAGTTCTCTCATCAATAACAACATAATTAGATCATATAACTATCCCTCAACATGCAACAAAGAGTCACTCCAAAGTCACTAATAGCGGAGAACAAACGAAGAGATTATTGTAGGGTACGAACCACCTCAAAGTTATTATTTCTGATCGATCTGTTCAAGAGTCCATAGTAAAATAACACGAAGCTATTCTTTCCGTTCGATCTATCCTAGAGTTTGTACTAGAATAACACCTTAAGACACAAATCAACCAAAACCCTAATGTCACCTAGATACTCCAATGTCACCTCAAGTATCCGTGAGTATGATTATATATGCATCACACAATCTCAGATTCATCTATTCAAACCAACACAAAGTACTTCAAAGAGTGCCCAAAGTTTCTACCGGATAGTCAAGACGAAAACGTGTGCCAACCCCTATGCATAAGTTCACAAGGTCACTGAACCCACAAGTTGATCATCAAAACATACATCAAGTAGATCACGTGATATCGCATTGTCACCACAGATAAGCAGATGCAAGACATACATCAAGTGTTCTCAAATCCGTAAAGACTCAATTCGAGAAGATAACTTCAAAGGGAAAACTCAATCCATTACAAGAGAGTAGAGGGGGAGAAACATCATAAGATCCAACTATAATAGCAAAGCTCGCGATACATCAAGATCGTGCCAAATCAAGAACATGAGACAAAGAGAGATCAAACACATAGCTACTGGTACATACCCTCAGCCCCGATGGTGAACTACTCCCTCCTCGTCATGGAGAGCGCCGGGATGATGAAGATGGCCACAGGTGAGGGATCCCCCCTCCGACAGGGTGCCGAAACAGGGTCCAGATTGGTTTTTGGTGGCTACAGAGGCTTGCGGCAGCGGAACTCCCAATCTAGGTTTCTTTCTAGAGGTTTGGGTATTTATAGGAGGGTTTGGCATCGAGAACAAGTCAGGAGGACCCACGGGGTGTCCACGAGGCAAGGGGGCGCGCCCCAGGGGGGTGGGCGCGCCCTCCACCCTCGTGGGCCCCACGAGCCTCCTCTCCGGTAACTCTTTATTCCAGTTTTTTTTATATATTTTCCAAAAAAAATCTCCGTTGATTTTCAGCGCATTCCAAGAACTTTTATTTCTGCACAAAAAACAACACCACGGTAGTTCTGCTGAAAACAGCATCAGTCCGGGTTAGTTCTAATCAAATCATACCAAAATCATGTAAAACTATTATAAACATGGCACGAATACATCAAAAATTATAGATACGTTGGAGACGTGATACGTCTCCAATGTATCTAATTTTTGATTGTTCCATGCTATTATATTACCCGTTTTGGATGTTTATGGGCTTTACTTTACACATTTAAATCATTTTTGGGACTAACCTACTAACCGGAGGCCCAGCCTGAATTGCTGTTTTTTTGCCTATTTCAGTGTTTCGAAGAAAAGGAATATCAAACGGAGTCCAACCGGAATGAAACCTTCGGAAAAGTTATTTTTGGAACAGAACCAATCCCAGGAACTTGGAGTGAAAGCCAGGGGATCATCAAGGAGGCCACGAGATAGGGGGGCGCGCCCACCCCCCTGGGCGCACCCTACCCTCTCGTGGGCCCCTCGAGACTCCCCCGACCGACTTCGGGAGCTTTCTTTTTGGAACAAACGTAATCCAGAGGACTTGGAGTGGAAGTCAAGAAACAACGGAGGCGGCCACGAGGGTGCCCGACACGCCCCCCACCCACATCAGATCCTCGAGCGTCCACCGACCTACTTCTTCCTCCTATATATACCCATGTACCCCGAAAACATCAGAAGCGACCACGAAAAACTATTTCCACCACCATAACCTTATGTATCCGCAAGATCCCATCTTGGAGCCTTCGCCGGCGCAACACCGAAGGGGGAATCTATCACGGAGGGCCTCTACATCAACTCCAAGGCCGCTCCGATGAGTTGTGAGTAGTTTACCACACACCTTCGGGTCCATAGTTATTAGCTAGATGGCTTCTTCTCTCTCTTTGAATCTCAATACCATGTTCTCCTCGATCTTCTTGGAGATCTATTCGATGTAACTCTTTTTGCGGTGTGTTTGTCGAGATCCGATGAATTGTGGGTTTATGATCAAGTTTATGTATGAGAAATATTTGAATCTCCTCTGAATTCTTTTATGTGTGATTAAGTTATCTTTGCAAGTCTCTTTGAATTATCAGTTTTGTTTGGCCTACTAGATTGATCTTTCTTGCAATGGGAGAAATGCTTAGCTTTGGGTTCAATCTTGCGGTGTCCTTTCCCAGTGACAGCAGGGCCAGCAAGGCACGTATTGTATTGTTGCCATCGAGGATAAAAAGATGGGGTTTATATCATATTGCATGAGTTTATCCCTCTACATCATGTCATCTTTCTTAATGCGTTTCTATGTTCTTTATGAACTTAATACTCTAGATGCATGCTGGATAGCGGTCGATGTGTGGAGTAATACTAGTAGATGCAGGCAAGAGTCGGTCTACTTGTCACGGACGTGATACCTATATACATGATCATATCTAGATAATCTCATAATTATTCGCTTTTCTATCAATTGCTCGACAGTAATTTATTCACCCACCGTAATACTTATGCTATCTTGAGAGAAGCCACTAGTGAAACCTATGGCCCCCGGGTCTATCTCTGATCATATAAGCTTTCAATCTACTTTTATTTGCATCTTTTACTTTTCCAATCTATATCATAAAATACCCAAAACATTTATCTTATCATATTATCTCTATCAGATCTCACTTTTGCAAGTGGACTTGAAGGGATTGACAACCCCTTTATCGCGTTGGTTGTGAGTTCTTGTTTGTTTGTGTAGGTGCGTGGGACTTTTGAGGAGCCTCCTACTGGATTAATACCTTGGTTCTCAAAAACTGAGGGAAATACTTATGCTACTATTGCTACATCACCCTTTCCTCTTCAAGGAAAACCAGCGCAAGCTCAAGACATAGCAAGAAGAATTTCTAGCACCGTTGCCGGTGAGGTCTTCGCTCAAGTTAAGACATACCAATTTTCAAGTTTTGGGTAAAGATTTGATGGACTTTGGAATAAGGAGTGGCAAGAACCTAAGCTTGGGGATGCCCAAGGCACCCCAAGATATTCAAGATTAGCCAAAAGCCTAATCTTGGGGATGCCCCAGAAGGCATCCCCTCTTTCGTTTTCGTTCATGGTAACTTTACTTGGAGCTATATTTTTATTCGCCACATGATATTTGTTTTGCTTGGAGCATCTTGTATGATATTAGTCTTTGCTTTTTAGTTTACCACAATCATCCTTGCTGTACACACCTTTTGGGAGAAACCCACTTGATTGGAATTTATTAGAATACTCTATGTACTTCACTTATATCTTTTGAGCTAGATAGTTTTTGCTCTAGTGCTTCACTTATATCTTTTAGAGCACGGCGGTGGCTTAATTTTGTATAAATTGTTAATCTCTCACGCTTCACTAAATTATTTTGAGAGTCTCTTAGAACAGCATGGTATTTTCTATGGTTATAAAATTGGTCCTAGAATGATGGGCATCCAAGTTGGGTATAATAAAAACTATCATAGGAAGTTAATTGGATGCTATGATCAATTTGATACTTGATAATTGTTTTGAGATATGGAGGTAGTGATATTAGAGTCATGCTAGTTGGGTGCTTATGAATTTAAAGAATGCTTGTGTTGAAGTTAGCAAGTCCTGTAGTATGCACGTATGGTAAAAGTTGTGTAACAAATTTGAAACATGAGGTGTTCTTAGATTGTGTATCCTTATGAGTGGCGGTCGGGGACGAGCGATGGTCTTTTCCTTCCAATCTATCCCCCTAGGAGCATGCGCGTAGTGATTGGTTTTTGATGACTTGTAGATTTTTGCAATAAGTATATGAGTTCTTTATGACTAATGTTGAGTCCATGGATTATACGCACTCTCACCCTTCCATCGTTGCTAGCCTCTTCGGTACCGTGCATTGACCTTTCTCACCTTGAGAGTTGGTGCAAACTTTGCTGGTGCATCCAAACCCCGTGATACGATACGCTCTAGCACACATAAACCTCCTTATATCTTCCTCAAAACACCCACCATACCTACCTATTATGGCATTTCCATAGCCATTCTGTCGGTGGGAAATGATACGTATGGGATCACGAGGATCCCTTCTGCGGTTGCGGGGCGCGGGATTGTGAGAAGAGCAGGATTAGCAATTAGCGCAAGGATCGTTTACCCAGGTTCGGGCCGCGAGGATGCGTAAAACCCTAGTCCCTCTTTGGTGGATGTATTGAGTGTTCTTGAGCTCTTGAACTAGCTATGGTGGCTGCGTGGTTCCAAAGAGCCAAATCCCTCTCTAGTACGCCATGGGCCTCCTTTTATAGTCGAAAGGGGCTGCCACAGTGGCACAGAGGAGGTGGAAAGGCCCACAGTGCTATGAGCTTATCGCTCGTATTACAGGACACGACACATTTAATGCGTAGCTTAGGTGTCCTCTTGCTTTATTGGGGACGGGAGCGAGGCCCATCCCGTTTGTCGCCGCTCCTCCTCGCTTCGACACGCGCCCTGGCCAGCGATGCATGCGGCGCCATGTAGGCAAGCAGGCAACTGAGGTGGCGTGGTGGTGGAGCCATCATGAAGATCTGCATGCCGTCATGCACGCGTGTGCTGAGTTGGCCTGGAAGCTGCATTTGCCACGCAGGTGCCTGCCCAGCTGGTTAGGCTGGCAGCTGCATGTGAACGGCGGTGGAGACTTGGTTGGTGCGGGCCTGGTAGTGGCCCCGCTGACGCCCTTGGCAAGGGTCTTGCCGGGTGGCCCAGCAAGGGTCTTGACAATGTGCGCTGTCGTCCCCGGCAAGGATCTTGCCGGGGGTCTTGTGGATTTCATCGGCAAGAATCTTGTCGAGGATTGTTGCCTTCCAATCCTCATCCGATCTTGAATATTCTTGATCTTGACGAAGATCTGCATGCCACTATAGAGGTGCCTCTCGAGCCCTGGGTTCAATCATAGTTGTTGGTGATGTTGGAACCCTTGGGCTCAAGGGTGGCTCTCTCCATTGGTATTGGGCAAGTTGCCCCGACAAGGTTCTTGCCTGGGCCGCGGGGGTCGCCCCAGCAAGGGTCTTGCCGGGGGAGCCCACCTCGCCCTCTTGCTCTTCGGTGTTGCTGGTCTTGGCGTTGCCTTGTTTGTCTTGTGCCTTCGGCTTCTCTCTGGCTCACCTCCCTGGCCCTGCTATGTGCGGCCGTGGCACGTGGCTCTGGCTGCCCGTGCACAAGTAAAGGGGTCAAAAGGTGAGCCCCTACTTTTGTACACCGACAGGAGCCCCCGGGCCTGGGCCACATATAAGCGCGACACGTTGTTGGGCCAGGCCCAGAACGGTGCGCGGGCAGGCGGGGCCGATTTTACTGCGGTAACTGTTTCGTTCGCTGCGCTTCCCCACAACCCGTGTTGAATGTGCATCGTGGAGGAGCGTGCGTGACGTGGGGGGCATGCGTGGGGCGGTTCCCGCACGCATGCGTCATATCGTGATACAGGGGCGGCTCGCGCCTTCCTCATGAAGAGGGAGGGGCGCAAAGGCGCAGCCCATTTACTGAGTGGGGCTTGGTCACGGTCTTCAAGGCATCCACACCCCATGATCACGGGGTGGGGAAAGGTCGCTTCACCCGTCCCCTTGATTCTGCATGTTCGCCACGCGCCTCCATGCTCTTGGGGTGGCAAGCGGTGGAGGCGGGCAACCGGGCCGTCGCTGGTTGGGGCAGCGGGTCAGCCCGATTCCCTGCACCCTTGGTGGCTGGATTGGCCGAGCGGGGCGGCCAAGCCCCGACCCCGCCCCTTTATAAGGAGAGGGAGGGGTAATGGCATCCCGCACTCTTCTATCTTCTATCTTTTCCTGCTTCTGCTTCTTCCTCTCATCCACCATGGAGAAGGGGAACCCCGGTCCTTCAACGGTGGCAGCGCAGGTCGCCGCTCGATAGCGCATCCCTCCTCCCCAAGAGCCCGTGGTGGTTGAGCCAGCCGCGAGGGGAACGGGGAGGGGGCAAGGATGTGGGCGAGGCCGTGGTCGTCGCGGTGTCCGGGTAAGAGGCGGACGGGGCGGCGCACCGGCTTCGCCCCCGCCAGCGATGCCCCTCCCGATGGAGGGCCACGTCAGAGACCAGCCCCGCGAGTTCTTCATCAGGCTGCACCGGCCCCCGCGTCGTCATCTTCATCTCCCCACTCCGTTTGCTCGGGAGATGGATCTTGATCCGCCCCAGACCCTCAGGCTGCACATGAGGGGCTACGGGAATGGCGGTACGCGGGTCGCCGTTGACTTCCCCGCCCCCATGTCATGTACCTCCGTAGTGGATGGAAGACGTTCGCTCGCATCCACAGCTTGACGGCGGGGCTCATTCTCTACTTCAAATTAATGGAGAACGACCTACTCTCCGTCAAGGTTTTTGGAGATCTTGGAACTCGCCTGAAGTGATGCATGGAGAGCTCTTCCGACGACGGAAACTCTTTCTCAAGCGAGAGTGATGAGGAGGACAACAGGGCAGATGACGGGGACGAGTCCGACTAGGTGTCGGATGCCCCGCGCCTAGGCGGGTGCGGTAGCAACAACATCTGCACCTGGTCACTCCTCCGACGGAATCTGCCGGGGGAGGGGCCAGCTCCTTGAACTTCTCGGGGTCGTCTCTTTGGGCGGCTGGCGTTGGGAGGCTGCAAAAGAGGAAGAGGGCAGGCGGCAAGGTCGCCAAGTCGGAGTACGCGGGCACCGACGCCTTCATCGCGTGTGACGTCCTGCTGCCTCGTCTTCGAGCTCTTCCCCCAACGCCGTCATCACCAGCCAGCCTTCGGACGGCCACCGAGACGTTTTCTTGGTGCTTTCTGCAGCTCGTAGCTCCCCTAGGCGCCCCTTTTTCCCCTTTTCGCTTCCTTGACCTGCCTCCTGAGGAGAGGGACAAGAAAGGGATTACGGGCATCTTATCTCTTTTTAGTTTGTAAGCCTTTGGGCCTTCGTTAAATTTAGAACTTGTAATCCCCTTGCTCATGTTTTTCATTCCGTGTGAACTGTACATGTACGGGATGTTTTTAATGGAAAAGGGAAGTTTGCTGGGTTTCTCGTTTGTGGGTGAAACCCACGACAAGGAGCGAACCCTCGTTATTGTTTAAGATAAACGTTTTTTGCCCGGCAATAGGCTTTGCCGTCCCCCCACTTTGCTTGACCTTTTTCGCGCACTTGGCAGAGGCAGGGATGAGGTGGGCTTAGGCTCCTCATTCAATTTCCTTGCTGCCGCGACTACAACCAAATCTGGACCCAGGAGATAATCCTCGGGTACAGAAAAAGGGGAGCACGGTAGCCTAGAAATAAAACGAGGTTTCACATATCCCAGTTCCATATCGGAATGCATGATAGAGGATAAAAGACTTATCTGGATTTGCAGCCCCCGACAACCTTGGCTTGCCGCGGTTGGATCCTTGTACTTGCAGCCCCCGGCAACTTTGGTTTGCCGGGGTCGGGACGCCGGTCCGTTGGCTTTCTTCCAAATAGCTCGGCAGAAGTTCTCATGTGCCCTGCGAACCAAAGTGGACAGAAAAGAACAAAGAGACGCGCACTCGACCTCTAAGCTAGGGGTTAGCCGCCGCTAAGCACTATCAACCCTAACCGAGGAAGAGACTCGACCTAGCATGCATGCTATAACTTAGGGCGCCAGCGCTTCGTCTATTTATGCTCAGGGTCTGCGCCTGGCTTTGTACAAAGGGTTACATGCCTTGCTGGCAAGGCTTGTACAAAAGGTGGCTTGCCGGGGGGCCCGGCAGCCGCGCCTTATGGGTAAAACTTGCAAAGATGCTCGATGTTCCAGGAATTGCTAAGTGGAATGGCATCTTCGGTCTCCAGGCGGACTGTGCCGGGCCTGGTGACTCGTGTTACCTGATAAGGGTCTTCCCACTTTGGCGTCAACTTGTTGGAATTCTTGGCCAACTGAATGTGCCGAAGAACAAGGTTGCTTTCCTCAAAGCTTCGGGCATGAACCTTGCGGCTATGGTAGCGGCGCAAGGCTTGCTGGTAGCGTGCTACTCTCACAGCTGCCCGGAGACGATCTTCCTCAAGGAGCATTGCGTCATCTTGCCGCAATCGCTCTTTCTCAAGCTCATCATAAGCGAGCACTCGAGGTGACCCATATATGAGTTCCATGGGGAGAGCTGCTTCTGCCCCGTAGACCAGGGCAAAGGGCGTCTGGCCGGTGGCTCGATTTGGCGTCATTCTGATCGACCAAAGAACCGCCGGCAACTCATCAATCCAGCGCCTTCCACTCTTGCACAGACTGTCAAAAGTCTTCGTTCTTAAGCCTCACAAAACTTCACCATTTGCTCTCTCTGCTTGGTCGTTGCTCCGTGGGTGTGCCACGGAAGCAAAACAGACCTTGCTACCGAGATCCTCAATGTACTGCATGAAGGCATGGCTCGTGAACTATGTGCCATTGTCGGTGATGACCCTGTTGGGTACCCTAAAACGGCAAACTAGCCCCTTGAAGAACTTGATGTCTGACTGCGCTGTCACCTTCCTCACCGCTCCCACCTCTGGCCACTTTGTGAACTTGTCGATTGCAATGTACAAGTACACAAAGCCCTTGACGGCACGAGGGAAATGGCCCAATATGTCGAGCCCCCAGACCGAGAAGGGCCAGGAGAGAGGGATGGTTTGAAGAGCTGAAGCTGGTTGATGAAGCTTCTTCGAATGGAACTGGCACGCTTCACCCTTGGTTACTAGTGCCGTCGCATCCTGGAGGGCAGTGGGCCAGAAGAAACCTTACAAGAAAGCCTTGCCAGCAAGGGCCCTAGACCCTATGTGGGAGCCACATATGCCTCCATGTATCTCTGCCAACAGCTCTAGTCCTTCCTCCCAGGAGATGCACTTCAATTTCACCCCATTCGGTCTTTTTCTGTACAAGACGTTGTCAACGAATTGGTACAGAGCAGACTGGCGGGGTACTCTCTCTGCCTCTTCCTGCTCCTCAGGAAGCTCTCCTTTCTGGAGGAATCAAACGGTGTGCTGCGCCCATGCCAGAGCCCGTGGCTCGACGACAAGGACCAAAGGCATCTGTTCCGCCACAGGAGCGACCGTCTCTACGGCCATGGCCTGAGGCCCTGCCGGAGTCGGTTGTCCCGCGGCAGGATCAGCATCCACGGCAACATCTTCGCCAACGGCTCCGGGGAGCTCGGCAGGGAAGTACTTGCCGGGGCCGAGCTTCCTCCACTTGTTCTGCTCGGTTGATGGTTCGACGGATGGTTGAGTTAACCGAAGCACAAAAGTACCTGGTTCCACATGTAGCTTGAGGGCAGCATGCTTTGACATGTAGTCGGCTATGTCGTTCTCCTCCCGGGGGACATGCTCTGCTCGTATACCGTCAAAGCGCTCCTCCAGTTTCCTCACTTCATCCATGTAATCTTCCATCAACGGGCTTTGATAATCTTTGTTGATCTGCCTGACGACGAGCTGCGAATCACCCCTGACGATGAGCTTTTTGACTCCGAGGTCCGCCGCTATCCTGAGACCAGCAAGCAAGCCCTCATACTCGGCGGTGTTGTTAGTTGACATCTCTCAGGGAAAGTGCATTTGGATGACATACTTGAGGTGCTCTCTGGTGGGTGCGGCAAGAAGCACACCAGCACCGGCGCCTTGCAGCGAAAAAGCCCCATCAAAGTACATGATCCAGTTGCAGCTCGTTTCCTTGCCGGGGAGAGTGGTCTCCTGTACCTCTTCGTCGGGCATCGAGGTCCATTCTACAACGAACTCCGCCAAGACTCTGCTCTGAATCGTCGAGGTGCTTTCGAACTTTAAATCAAAACTTGACAGCTCCATGGCCCATTCCACGATCCTCCCCGTTGCATCTGGGTTATGCAGTATCCGTTGCAACGGGAGGCAGGTGACCATGGTGATCTCGTGCGCTTGGAAGTAATGACGCAGCTTCCTCGAGGCCATAAGGAGGCCGAAGAGCAATTTTTGCATGCCTAAGTACCACGACCTAGCCCCCTGCAACAGGGAGATGACGAAGTAAACTGGGTGCTGCACCATTTTCTTCTTCTACGCCACTTTACCCGGTCGCGCGGGCCCTGTCACACTAGCGTCAGCCTCTGCCGGGGACTTAGTCTTGCCGGCACCGAGCCCTGCCGGGGAGGGTTCCGACTCGCTGTCCGTTGACTCTGCCGCTGCCGCTGCCTCTTTGTCGACCTCTCTCTGTGCCACTAGTGCGGCGCTGACCACCTGACTCGTCGCTGCTAGGTACAACAACAACGGTTCTTGTGGTTTGGGTGCAACCAGCACTGGGGTAGAGGAGAGGTACATCTTCAAATCATGCAGTGCTGCCTCGGCCTCCGGGGTCCACTCCATTGGGCCCGTCTTCTTCAAGATCTTGAAAAAAAAGGAAGGGCACGCTCCACGGACTTGGAGATGAATCTGCTCATGGCGGCAACGTAGCCAGTGAGCCGACACACATCTTTGATCCGTTTAGGTGTCTCAATCTGCTCGGTGGCCTTGATCTTATCTGGGTTTGCCTCAATCCCGCGCTGCGGCACAAAGAACCCGAGAAGCTTGCCGGATGGGACACCGAAGACACACTTCTCAGGGTTCAACTTGAGGTTGATCTTGCGCAGGTTCGCAAATGTTTCCTCCAGATCTTGCACAAGTGTTGCTTTGTCCTTGGTTTTGACCACTATGTCATCCATATAAGCTTCCATATTTCTATGTAGCTGGGGCTCAAAACCAACTTGGACTGCTCTTGCAAAAGTTGAGCCAGCACTCTTCAACCCGAAAGGCATCCGTAAAAAGCAATACATATCACATGGGGTGATGAATGCTGTCTTCTCCTTGTCTTCTTTTGTCATGAAGATATAGTGGTACCCTGAGTAGGCGTCGAGGAATGATAATAGGTGACACCCAGCCGTGGAGTCAACAATCTGGTCGATGCGCGATAACGCGAAGTGATCCTTTTGGACAAGCTTTATTGTTGTCTGTGTAATCAATACACAGTCTCCACTTCCCGTTTGCCTTGCGCACCACTATCGGGTTGGCCAACCACGTCGGATGGAGCACTCCCCTTACCAAGCCTACCGCCTCTAGTTTTCTGATCTCCTCCGTGATGAACTCCTGCCTCTCCAGAGCTTGCTGCCTGACCTTCTGCTTGACGGGCCGTGCATGAGGACAGACAACAAGATGGTGCTCAACCACTTCCCTGTGAACGCCGGGGATGTCGGAGGCTTGCCATGCAAACACATCGACATTCGCCCGTAGGAAAGTGACGAGCTCGCTTTCCTATTTGCCGTCGAGGGCGGAGCTTATGGTAAAAGCTCCCCCCGTGCCATCCTCCTTGACGAGCACCTACTTGGTCTCTGGTGGTGCAGCTCTGGACTTCTTGCTCTTGCCGATGGAGCTCTCTGGCACGTCCTCAACGGGAGTGCAACACCCCGAAGAGTTGTGCTTGCCGGAGTGGGTGCGAGGGGTCTCACCGGTCTTTTTCCCTCTCGGGGCTCCGTCGACAGGAGCAGGTGCCTTGGCGGCAACTATTGCAACTGCTTCCCGGTAGAGTTGGTCGGCGCAAATCAACGCGTCTTTCTTGTCGGAGGGGACGGTGATGATGTTCATTGGCCCAAGCATGTTCAGCGTGTTGTAGGCGTAGTGTGAAGCCGCCATGAACTTGGCTAGTGCCAGGCGGCCGAGGATCCCGTTGTAGGGCAAGGGGATCTCGAGTACATCAAAGACAATCCTCTCCATCCTGTGGTTCATCTTGCCTCCGAACGTCACGGGCAGCGTGACCTTTCCCTTCGGCTGGCTCCTCCCCGGGTTGACCCCTTGGAAAGTGTCCGTCTCCTCGAGGTCTCCGTCAGGGATCTGCAGCCTCTTGATCACAACAGGCGAGATCAAGTTCAGATCAGCTCCGCCGTCAACCAGCATCTTTGTCACCTTGAGGTTGCGGATTGTTGGTGAAACCAACAACGGAAAGCACCCGACCGCAGTAGTGCGGTCAGGATGGTCCTTGGTGTCGAAGATGATAGGCGTGCTGGACCACTTCAGCCGCTTTCGTGCATCGAACGACGGCTCCACTGCTGTGATCTCACGCGCCCACTGCTTGAGCTGGCGGTGGGATGTAGGCAGTGAGGCACCACCATCGACGCACATGCTTCTGTGGCTTTCTGGAACTTGTGGTCGCCGGACTCATCATCCTCGTCGTGATCATCGTCTTCCTGCTTCTTGTCGCGGCCCCGGGCGGGCCTCTCCTGCTGATTATCTTTGCCGCGGCGGCCTCCTTGGCCGCCACACTTCTTGCCGGTCCCTCGGCACCCTCTTGGCCTTTCTCCTTGTCCCGCCGCTCATACTCGGCTTTCTGCTTCTCAGCGAGCACCTCCACTTGCCAGCAGTTCTGGAGGTCATGGCCCTTGGTGCGGTGGATCTTGCAATACTACTTGTCAGAGCCCCCTGGCTTATCGGCAGCCGCTAAGCCCCGGTAAGCGACACACCCGGCAACCTCCTTACCGGGGTCACTTGCCTTGGGTTTCTTGGTGGCGCCAGTATCGTCAGACCCCTCGACGGCAAGCACGGTCTTGCCCTTGTGCTTCCTGTTACGGCGCCGACCCTTCTTCGCTGGGGTGGCGGTATCATCCGTGGAGTCGGTTTCCACGCCGGCGGTTTTGCCGGGGTACTTCCTTCCCTCTTCAGCTCGAGTGCAGCGATCGGCCAGAACATAAAGTTTGGCCACATCCTTGACCTTGTTCATCGCCAGCTCCTCACGCATCTTACGATTGGGCACATTCAGATGGAATGCACTGATCACGGCGGCAGAATGAATGTCGGGGATGTTGTAGTGCACTCGGCTGAACTTTTGGATGTACTTGCGCATGTTTTCTCCTTCCTTCTGGGGGATTATATGCAAATCACTCGCCTGGCCATGAGCTTGGTGGCCTCCGGTAAAGGCGCCAACAAACTCATGACACAGATCCGCCCAAGAAGAAGTGGCTCTACTGATCAATGGATTTGTGTTTGGGGAGACCAGTCTTTCAAGACCTCTGCCAACTACAACTTTTTCTTCCGAGATGTGATGGCACATGAGGGGTTCAAATGGCTCTGGAAGGCCAAAACGATCCCTAAGATCAAAGTATTTGGCTGGTTTTTGCTCTCTAATAGACTCAATATGCGCAACATGCTCAGTAGGCGACACTACAATATTGGCGATAACCTGGATTGCCTTCTATGCAACCAACACGTTGAGGAGACTGTGGAACATCTGTTCTTTCGCTGCACTTTTAGTTCAACCTGCTGGCAATATTTGGGAATTCATTGGCCAACACAGGGCAACAGATTGGATTTGATATCACATCTAAAGATGAGAGACGGGTGCAAGATGATCATGGACATCTTCCTCGATGCTGCATGGAGCCTCAGGAAGGAACGTAACAATAACTACTTTCGACATGTGACCCCCACGGTCACCTCCTGGCGGACACGCTTCAAGAAAGACTTCTCTGATATTAGTCATAGGCTACCACCACATAAGAAACACTTAGTGGCCACTTTTATTGCTAATCTTGACTAACCACCTCCCCCCACCCCCCTCTCCCTTGTAACCACCTCACCCCCCCCCTTGTAAACATCATGTAACACCACCAATTATTTATATATATATATATATATGCAGTAGGAATCTCACCTACTGTCTCAATTTTCAAAAAAAAACCATGACATAACATTGGGCTTGAGTGCCAACAAAAAGTAATTGGCAAGCACCTTATCGTCGCGGGCCCCAGCAGCTTGCATCGTGATGGTGTAGATGTTGAGGAATTCCAACGGGTGAGTCTTGCCGTTGTACTTCTCGGCAACATCGGGCTTGAACATGCGGTGGGAGGGCCACTGGAACTACTACAACTCACGGGTGAAGGCCGGACAACCCACCTCGTAGGGTAGGCCACCGTAGCCTCCCGGTGCTAGGTGGTCCGTAGTGGGCCCTGCCCACCTGTCCGACTGGTGGTGCGCGTTGATGAAGCCATGTACCTTGGGTAGGGTCATGAACCTGTCCGAGATACCCCCCCCCAAGGACATCTCTAGAAGAAACCACTTGTCAGTCAACTCAGAAGTATTCCACTCGACGGACTTGAAGACACTCGACCATGAAACCAACCACTCAACTGCCAGGATATCTAAAGTCACTATGCATACAAACGGTCGGTCATTAAGTAGCTTTTATGGTCATCATAGCACTTTATGTGGGGCGTTACCAGTAACCCCCGATCTTAATATACTTTAAACCCTGCATAACTGAGGGCTGGAGGGGTCTGGCAAACTCTATATAAGCCACCCCCCTCCTCAGTGTAAAGGGTTCACACCCCTGTAACTCATACGCATATAATCCAGTCGACTACCTCCGGGCTCCGTGACGTAGGGCTGTTACTTCCTCCGAGAAGGGCCTGAACTCGTAAACCTCTTGCGTATAAAACTACTCCATAGCAAGGATCTTGCCTCTCCATTCCTACCCCCCTATTCTACTGTCAGACTTAGAACCACGACAGTTGGCGCCCACCGTGGGGCAGGTGTCTTAGCGACTTATTGGAGAAGTTGAGATTTTTTTGATCTCCTTCATCATGGTTTTAGGCGGAGTTTTGGTTGAGGGCCGCGAGATCCGTCTCGGCGCGCTCATGTTCATCTCCAATGACTCCGCTTGGCTTCAGGAGGCTCCACTCAACATCGACACGCTCCCCGTCCGCGGGGCGATGCACTTTCGCGCGTACGTCCACGACATCCTCCTGCGTCAACCGTCGACCCTGTATCGGTCGGCCCCTGTGTCATCCTCCCTCCCTGTTTCCCGCCGGCGCAAACGCTCCGGTCGGTCGAGGCTTCAACGGTGGGTGAGGCACGCGGTAGCCCGCCAGTCGGCCACCCCCCAAGTTGCGGCGATTGAGCCCGATGAATCTCTCTACGGCCTATTCGACTGGCTCCGCAGAGACTGCATCCGAGTGCGGCAGCAGTGATCCAGCGGTGGAGGTGCTGATGGACAATGGTCCACGCAGTCCCCCTGGCTTTCCCCGCGCCGACGGAGGCGACGGCGGAGGCGATCCGGTGCAGGCCCATGAAGAGTATCAACCCGAGCCTCTCACTTCGCTGCAGAGGGAAGAACTTCGCCGCCTGAACATGGATGCGCTACACACTCCTATCGTCGGAGAAACCCCCGAGGCTCGTGCCTTAGAGGATGCGCACTTGGCCAACTTGGCTGAGCGCACTCGATTGGAGAACCTCCAGCGAGCAGTCGATGAACATGCGCGACAACGAGTTCCAGACTCTAGTCGACGTCAACTATTTCCACCACCGACTCAGGTATATCGAACTCCGATTCAGAATCTAGCAGCTGCAGCCCGTATAGCAGAGTCGATTCAACCTTCCCAGTCAGAGGCTGGCAGAGGCTTGCTATAGATCAGAGATTTCCTCCGGGCAGCAGGAGATCAAAATTCAGCTGTATCGCAGTCGCGGATTAGGATTCACAGCAGATCCGTTGCTGCGAATACAGTCCAGTCGGCCCATAGCCCAAGATCGCCCCCGAGGCGTGAGGAACGTGGAGGCCGGCGTGATGATCAGTACAAGAACCGTGAGCAGTATGATCACCGATTCAATCATGATGATTGATGTCGAGTGCCCACTCCTCTCCCAAGGGGTGGATCGTACGCACCTCGATAGCAGGATGACAGACGCCAGCACAGTGTTGGGCAAAGGGTTCCACTCGACCCCAGAGAACCAGGCTTTGATGCGAGATCCATTATTGTTCAAGGTTTGGTCGACAGGAACAGAGCTCACCGAGAAGGTCATGATAGAGATATACCCACCAGCAGCAGAGTACATGTCTTAGGACCAGAGTGTTTCAGTAGGGCCATCAGGGCCGCGGTGATTCCTCCCAACTTCAGGTTGGCGACTGGAGTCAGTAAGTTCACTGGTGAGTCCAAGCCTGATACTTGGCTTGAAGATTACCGAGTGGCTATTCAGATTGGTGGTGGCAATGATGAGGTGGCCATGAAACATCTGCCCCTTATTTTGGAGGGTTCGGCCATAGCATGGTTGAATCAGTTGGCACCCAGCAGCATTTACACTTGGGAAGATCTTGCCCGAGTGTTTGTCAGAACATTTGAAGGAACTTGCAAGCGACCAGCAGGGTTGACAGAGCAACAATCTTGTGTGCAGAAGTCGAATGAAACTCTAAGGGATTACATCCAGAGATGGATCACATTGCATCACACGGTAGAGAATGTATCTGATCACCAGGTAGTTTGTGCCTTCAAGGAAGGTGCTAAGAACAGAGAGCTAAGTCTAAAATTTGGTCAAACCGGAGACATGACCCTAAGTCGAATGATGGAGATTGCCACAAAGTATTCCAATGGTGAAGAAGAGGATCGGCTCCGGAGTGGCAAGTACAATTCAGCCGCCCATGAAACCGGAGGAGGGAACTCCAGTCGGAAGCAGAAGCGGAAAGCCGAGCCAGCTGCTCCTGGAGAAGCCTTGGCCGTGACTCAAGGAAAATTTAAAGGGAAGCCCAAAGGGTCTTGGAACCCGAAGAAGGTGAAGGACAAGGAAGGGAATGACGTGGTGGATTTGCCGTGCCACATCCACACGAAGAAAGATGAGGAGGGTAAATTCATTTATCCAAACATACCACTCGAGAGTGTCGGCTCTGGATCCAGCAATTCCAGGGGAAACAACCCAAAGATAAGGAAAAGGAGTCGGACAAAGTTGAAGACAAAGAAGATAGTGATGAGGGATATCCCCAGGTCAATTCCACACTGATGATTTTTGCTGATGTTGAAAGCAAAAGTCGATTGAAAGTTATCAACCGAGAGGTGAATATAGTTGCTCCGGTGACGCCCAGTTATCTGAAATGGTCTCAGACTGCCATCACATTCGACCAGTCCGACCATCCGACACACATAGCCACCCCTGGGAGGCAAGCTTTGGTGGTCGACCCAGTCGTCGAAGGCACTCGACTGACTAAAGTCTTCATGGATGGCGGTAGTGGCTTGAATATATTTTATGCAGAGACGTTGAAAGGGATGGGCATTCCGATGTCCAGACTCAGTACCAGCAACATGAGTTTCCATTGAGTCATTCCTGGAAAGAAGGCTGAGTCACTCGGCCAAATTGCTCTTGATGTGGTTTTCGGTGATTCCAAGAATTACCGCAAAGAAAAGTTGATGTTCGAAGTTGTGGATTTCCAGAGTGCTTATCACGCTATTTTGGGCAGGCCAGCTTATGCGCGTTTCATGGCTCGACCATGCTATGTGTACCTCAAAATGAAGATGCCTGGTCCCAATGGTGTGATCACTATTACTGGCAATCGAAAGAAGGCGGAAGAGTGCTTTCAGAAAGGCTCAACGATCGCCAATACTCAGATGGCAGTGGTAGAGCTACAGGAATACCAGAAAACCGCAGATCTGAGTGATTTGTTGCAAGCCAAGAAGCCCGCTACTGAGTCAGCGTTTCAGTCATCCGGTGAGACAAAGCCGATTCACATTCACCCGACCGACCGCAGTGCTGCTCCGACTCATATCTCTACAACACTCGACTCCAAATAGGAAGAAGCGCTCGTCCAGTTCCTCCGTGAGAACTGGGACATCTTCGCATGGAAGCCTTCTGACATGCCGGGTGTTCCCAGGGGGCTGGAAGAGCACCGTCTACGATTCAACTCAAAAGTGAAACCTGTTAAGGAACACCTTCGACGGTCCGCCGTCCAGAAGAGAAAGGCCATTGGCGAGGAGGTGGCTCGACTTTTAGCAGCAGAGTTTATCCGAGAGATTTACCACTCCGAGTGGCTCGCCAATGTTGTCATGGTCCCCAAGAAGGACAAGTCACTTTGCATGTGCATTGACTTCAAACATATCAATCGGGCCTGCCCGAAAGATCATTTTCCTCTCCCCCGCATCGACCAAATAGTCGACTCGACTGCGGGATGTGAGCGCCTATCTTTTTAGACGCCTATTCCGGTTACCATCAAATCCGTCTGTATGGACCCGACGAGATTAAAACAGCTTTCATCACTCCATTCGGGTGCTTCTGCTATGTCACCATGCCATTCGGCCTCAAGAATGCCGGAGCCACGTTCATGAGGATGATTCAGAAGTGTTTGCTCACTCAAATCAGTCGGAATGTGGAAGCATATATGGATGATATTGTGGTCAAATCACGAAAGGGTTCCGACCTGTTGACTGACCTTGCTGAAACATTTGTCAACCTCAGGAGGTATGACATCAAGCTTAATCCATCAAAGCGCACATTCGGAGTTCCTAGTGGAAAGTTACTTGATTTTCTCGTTTCCGAACGAGGGATTGACGCCAACCCAAAAAAAGTTGGTACTATACTCCGAATGAAACGCCCTGTGCGTGTGCACGATGTCCATAAGCTTACTAGATGCTTGGCCGCTTTAAGTTGATTCATCTCTCGCCTCGGTGAAAAGGTATTGCCTCTTTACCGACTGATGAAGAAGTCAGACAAGTTCGAGTGGACTCCCGAAGCTGATGCAGCGTTTGCAGAGCTAAAAGCCCTGCTCTCCACCCAGCCGGTGCTTGCTGCCCCAATCAGCAAAGAGCCTTTGCTGCTTTACATTGCAGCCACAGGACAAGTCGTCAGTACAGTACTTACGGTCGAGCGGGAAGAAGAAGGAAAAGCCTTTAAAGTTCAGCGCCCAGTGTATTATCTTTCAGAAGTTTTGACCCCATCAAAGCAAACATAACCTCATTATCAGAAGCTTGTATATGGGATTTATATGACCACGAAGAAGGTTGCTCATTACTTCTCTGACCATTCCATTACAGTCGTCAGCGACGCCCCATTGTCAGAGATTCTACACAACAGAGATGCAACTGGTCGAGTGGCAAAATGGGCGATTGAACTCCTTCCCCTTGATATCAAGTTTGAGGCAAAGAAAGCCATCAAGTCCCAAGCAATAGCAGATTTCATCGCCGAGTGGATTGAACAGCAACTGCCGACTCAAGTTCACTCGGAGCACTGGACCATGTTCTTTGATGGTTCTAAGATGCTGAATGGTTCCGGTGCTGGGGTAGTGTTGGTTTCCCCCCGAGGAGATAAGCTCAGATATGTGCTCCAGATCCACTTTGATTCCTCCAATAACGAAGCAGAATACGAAGCACTTTTGTATGGGTTGCCTATGGCCATTTCACTCGGCGTCCGTCGCCTCATGGTCTATGGCGACTCAGATTTGGTGGTTAATCAGGTGATGAAGGAGTGGGACGTTAGAAGTCCAGCCATGACTGGTTACTGCAATGCAGTGAGAAAGCTAGAGAAGAAATTCGAGGGGTTAGAGCTCCATCATATACCCCGACTGAAAAATCAAGCCGCTGATGATTTGGCAAAAATAGATTCCAAGAGAGAAGCCATTCCCAGTGATGTGTTTTTGGAGCATATCCACACACCATCAGTTCAAGAGGATCCTTTCACTGAGGAAGCCCCGCAGCCAAAGAGTGCCACGGATCCGACTGAAGTTGAGGTCCCGGCAGTGGTCGACCTGATCATGGAAGTTTTGGTCATCACTCCCGACTGGCAGTGCCGTACATTGCGTATATCCTAAGGAAAGATCTCTCAGAGAACGAGGAAGAGGCCCGACAGATCGTCCGTCGATCCAAGGCTTTTACCGTGATAAAGGGACAGTTGTATAGAAAAAGCACGACTGGAGTCGGTCAGAAATGTATAACACCAGAAGAAGGTCAGATAATTCTTGACGATATCCACTCGGGGACCTGTGGTCATCATGCGTCCTCGCGGACCATTGTGGCTAAAGCATACCGAGCAGGGTTTTACTGGCCAAGGGCAAATGAAATGGCGAAGGAAATAGCCAACAAGTGTGAAGTATGTCAGTTCTATTCCAATATGTCACACAAACCCGCCTCAGCCTTGAAGACCATTCCACTCGTCTGGCCCTTCGCTGTTTGGGGATTGTATATGGTTGGACCACTGAGAACTGGCAGGAGCGGCTTCACCCATGTACTGGTGGCGGTCGACAAGTTCACTAAGTGGATTGAAGCTAAGCCTATCAAGAATCTTGATGTCGGCACTGCTATCAGCTTCATCAGAGAGTTGATATTCAGATATGGAGTTCCGCAAAGCATCATCACTGATAATGGGTCAAACTTCGATTCCGACGAATTCAGAACTTTCTGCACTTCTCAAGGCACGCGAGCCGACTACGCTTCTGTCGCTCACCCCCAGTCGAATCGACAAGCAGAAAGAGCAAACGGTCTAATTCTCAAAGGACTGAAACCCCGGTTGATGCGTGACCTCAAGCACGCGGCAGGCGCATGGGTCGACGAACTTCCATCAGTTCTTTGGGGATTAAGGACCACTCCTAATCGGTCGACTGGACAAACTCCATTCTTTCTGGTCTATGGAGCTGAAGCAGTTCTACCGACTGACCGGCTTCACAATGCACCCTGAGTCGAGCTCTACACTGAATATGAAGCAGAACAAGCATGGCAGGACGCAGTCGACCTTCTAGAAGAAGAAAGAGAGATGGCCATGATCGGATCAACTATCTATCAGCAGGACTTGCATCGATTCCATGCCAGAAACATGAAGAGTCGAGCCTTCCAAGAAGGAGATTTGGTCCTCCGAGTGGATCAACAGAAGCCACACAAGCTTGCTCCTACTTGGGAGGGCCCCTTCATCGTCACCAATGTTCTCCACAATGGAGCGTACCGTCTTTACAATGTCGATCGCCAGATTGACAAGCCACGAGCTTGGAACGCGGAGCTGCTCCACCCCTTTTATACTTAAGTACTCACTCAGATGAGATGTAATAAAAGTACCTCTGTAGTTTGTTTATCAAATACAAGAGTCTTATAATTTTCCCAGTGATTGTTGTTACTTTTGTTTACGTGAGAAATCCCCCAGTGGGTGGCTTAGCTGCGAATCCGTTTTGCCTAAGTTTGTAAAAAAGATCCCTATCGAGTGGTGAGCCAGCCTCCCACTCGGGGGCTTAGCTGTGAATCCGTTTCGCCTAAGTACTTGAAAATCCTACTAAGTGGTGAGCCAGCTTCCCACTTGGATTCTTAGCTGCAGTCCAGTACTCGCCTAAGTATTTGAAAATCCTACCGAGTGGTGAGCCAGCCTCCCACTCGGAGTCTTAGCTGCAGTCCAGTACTCGCTTAAGTATTTGAAACTCCTACCGAGTGGTGAGCCAGCCTCCCACTCGGGGGCTTAGCTGCAGTCCAGTACTCGCGTAAGTATTTGAAAATCCTACCGAGTGGTGAGCCAGCCTCCTACTCGGGGGCTTAGCTGTAGTCCCAGTACTCGCCTAAGTTTAAAAAATCCTACCGAGTGGAGAACAATCCACCTACTCGGGGGCTTAGCTGCAGTCCAGTACTCACCTTAGTGTTTAAAAATCCTACCGAGTGGAGAGCAATCCTCCCACTCGGGGGCTTAGCTGCAGTTCAAGTACTCGCCTAAGTTTGAAAAATCCTACCGAGTGGAGAGCAATCCTCCCACTCGGGGGCTTAGCTGCAGTCAAGTACTCGCCTAAGTTTGAAAAATCCTACCGAGTGGTGAGCAATCCTCCCACTCGGGGGCTTAGCTGCAGTCCAGTACTCGCCTAAGTATTTAAAAATCCTACCGAGTGGAGAGCAATCCTCCCACTCGGGGGCTTAGCTGCAGTCCAGTACTCGCCTAAGTACTTAGTACATTCCGCTCTACAAGGATGACGAGGTGCAGGTCAACTGCTACCTTCTCCTTCAGAGCTATGCCACAAATACAATGTGCGCTCTGCAAGGATGACGAGGCGTAGGTCGACTGCTACCTTCTCCTTCGGAGCTATGCAACAAATACAACATGCGCTCTGCAAGGATGACGAGGTGCAGGTCGACTGCTACCTTCTCCTTCCGAGCTATGCCACAAATACAATGTGCGCTCTACAAGGATGACGAGGTGCAGGTCGACTGCTACCTTCTCCTTCTGAGCTACGCCACAAATACAATGTGTGCTCCATCCTGATCCGCAAGGACGCAGGCCGACTGCCATCTGTGCTCCATCCCTACCTGCAAGAGCAATGAAGTGTAGGTCAACTGGACTTTCCACCTCAGAGCTGCATCTCAACCACTAAAGTATATTCCGAGTGAAGAACAAAGTTCGCTCGAAGGAAAATGCAAGCATATTTTCAATGATAGGCCAAGTTCAGATAATGTCCAACGGATTTGGAAGTGCTCAGGCATCAAGCCTGTAAAAGTTTATCGGATACAAAACCACTCGGCATTCCGAGGCAAATTTAAGACGAAGCATAGAAGTTTTTTACTCCTCACGTGGAGGACTGGAGGGCGCGACAAACTGGTCCAGGTCGATTCCGTCAGCAATCCGAGTGGCAGCAGCAATGAAGGTCTCCATGAAAGATTGGAAGTCATGCTTCTTGGTATTGGCCACCTTGATGGACGCCAGCTTGTCCTCTCGCGCATCTTTGCAGTGAACACGTACCAGGGATAGAGCAACATCAGCACCACACCTGGCAGAAGACTTCTTCCATTCCTGCACTCGACCTGGAACGTCATTTAGTCGAGTCATTAAAGACTCAAGGTCATTTTGAAGCGTTTCTCTTGGCGAGAGTGTCGTGTCGATCCGCGACACCGCAACCTTCAGCCGAGCGACGTAGTCAACCACACCGGCAACACGAGACTCCAGTCGGAGCATGTTCATAGCGGCCTCATCCTTCACAGGAGAGTTGATGGGGTCAAAGCTTGTCTCCACTCGACTGGTCTCCTCCTCAAAGTTCTGGAAGAATTATGTAAACACAATTCGAAGTTAAGCCAGCAGTTCTACGATGTGTCGATGATAACAAGTCAGTCAGATAGAAGAGATTACCTTCAAGCATGAGGAATAGCTTCTTGGCAAGCCCTCCCAGATAAGCCTCCAGATCGTTATTCTTCCCCGCCAGTTCGCTAGCCTTGTCACTCAGAGCTATCTTGTCATTCTTCAGATGGCTGACCTCCTTGTTGGCCGCGTCGAGAGCAGCTTTCAGATTGGCGTTCTCCTCTTCAAGTTTCCCGACTGAAGCAAGTTTTTCTTCCGCAAGCTTCGTTTTGTCCAAAGCTGCCTTCTGCGCCTCGGCGAGGTCATGGTCCTTCTTCTTCAGAGCCTCCTTCAGTTTATCTGCAAAGTGACAATGAGATCAGAATCATAAATGGACAGAAAGACAAAGACAGTCATCAAGATTCTCACCAAACATACCTTTTGCTTTATACTTCGCCTTCTGAAAGTTCTCCTGAACAAGCTTCAAGTCAAGGTCGAGTTGGATATGCTTGTTTTCCAATTCAGTGTAACGAGCCACAAGCTCGCAAGATTTCTGTGAAGGGTCAGTCGACAGACATCAAAGATGGGTTGCTTCTGAGTGACTAAGAGAAAAACAGTAACATTTCTAAGACTACAGTCGAATCAAAATATTCAACAGTAGTCTCGGGGACTACACCCAGTGGGTGCACTCAGCGTGCCCCCACTGGTTCTACCAACTCGGTCCGATCAGTCGACCGAAATAAACAAAAAGGTTCTGATCCTAAACCATAGCTAACTGCCAGCAGTCAGCCATGGTATTAAAAAAAAGGTTCTTCAGACCTTAGTCGACTGCCAACAGTCGACCATGGTCTCAGGGACTACACCCAGTGGGTGCACTCAACGTGCCCCCACTAGTTCCAAGATTCCACTCGACATGGTCCGACCAGACTGAGTGAAGAAGTTAGAATGAAGAAATTTAAAGTACAAAGACTACAGTCGACTGCCAACAGTCCACCATAGTCTCGGGGACTACACCCAGTGGGTGCACTCAGCATGCCCCCACTAATCCAAAAAATTCAATCGACACACCCAGTGGGTGTACAGATACAAAGATCTTCAGAAAGAAAATCTTCAGATAGCATATCCTAACAGAACAAGTGGTGAACAACTAACCTGGATGTTGCTCTGAAGGGCTGAACTAGTGTCATAGGCCGCCTGGCTGGCTTCTCGGATTGCCTTCACCTGCTCCATCATGATCCCCGCCAGGCGTATAGCCTCCTTAGCAGCACCTGCTTGGTCCTCTGGGACGTGGTGGGTGGCAAAAAGGGAAGGTAGATCAGCAGTCGACGACGAAGGTCGAGCACTCGTCAGCGGCACAGCGAAAGACACGGAAGTCCGAGTGATGTTGCCACCCTCCTGAACCAGTGTCTCAGGCTCTGATGCAGTCTGAGTGGTCTTGCCAGCTGGCGCTTTTCTGTTCCTCCTCGGCCTTAGTGGCGCCTTGTCGTCATCATCAGGGAGATCAATGACATGAGGAGGAGCTTCAGGAGAAGTCCAAATTTAAAAATGAAAATCCAATCGACCAAAAGTGAAACTTCAGAGATCATACCAAGGTTGGAGGTGGCAGCGTCTTCCATTTCTTGGTCTTCGTTCCTAGCGGAGGTCTCGGAGGTAGCAGCACTATGGAGTTCAGAAAATAGTCGGTTAGCCAACAAGTCGACCAAGAGTTTGTCCATGATAAATGAGAAAATGCAAGTTCTGCTGTTACCCGGAAATGGTGGGGACGACCATTCTCATCTTGGGCAAGGCCTTCGGCGGCTTTGATGATGCCGCTCAGGGATGCTTTGGCGCTTTTTCAGTCGGCGCTGGAGAGGTAGTCCGAGGGCGCTTCGACGACTGCCCAATAGGCGCAGTCGTTTTGTCATGCTCGACCGTGGGGTCGTGGATGAGCTTGGATCGCCTTTCCGTGCGAGGAGGATCGATTTCCTCCTCCTCTTCATTGGAGTTGTCGTCATCTTCATCCCCCTCACTATCAGATTGCCACTCCTCCTAACTTTCACCTCCGCTCGCCTCCTCCTCCTTGACCCGTTCTTGCACTCCGTTGGACATTGAATACATCTCAGTGGTGGCCTGGAAGACAACAAACAAGACAAAAGTCAGTCGACTGATTTTAAGCAAACATAATGAAGAAAGCAGGATCACAGTCAGAGATGCAGGATTGGACCTTGTCTACTTCGTATGATTGGTCGAGTGGGGGAATCCTCCTGGCTCCTTGAGGGTTGTCCTTGTTCCCTGTGATGCTTTCCAGCCACCTCTCCAGCGTGGCATCCTCGACCTCCTCCGGGTGGATCCGAGTGGTGTTCTCAGTGCCAGAGTACAACCACATCGGATGGTCTCGAGCTTGAAGCGGCTGGATGCGTCGTCGGAGGAAGACCTCCAAGAGATCCATGCCGGTCACTCCGTCACGGATGAGTTGGACAATGCATTCAACCAACACCTTAACCTGTGCCTTCTCTTCCGGGATCACCTTCGAAGAGGACGGCTTCCTCACTCGGTCCATGGAAAAAGGAGGGAGTCCAGTTGACTGCCCTGGCATCGGCTGGTCTTTGCAGTAGAACCAGGTCGACTGCCATCCATGGACCGACTCGGGAAGGATCATGGCCGAAAAAGAGCTTTTTCCACTCATTTGAACCCCAAGGCCCCACACATCTGAATCACTTGTGTTCTCTCGTCACGCGGATTGGCCTTTTTCACCGTCTATGAGCGACAGGTGAAAATGTGCTTGAAAAGACCCCAATGAGGTCGGCAACCCAAGAAATTTTCGCACAAAGACACGAAAGCAACGAGATACACGATGGATTTGGGTGTGAAGTGGTGGAGATGCGCCCCAAAGAAGTTCAAAAATCCCCGAAAGAAAGGGTGAGGCGGCAAAGAAAACCCGCGGTCAACATGGGTGCCCAAGAGGACCCACTCCCCCTCCTGAGGCTGCGGCTCTGACTCCTTCCCCGGGAGCCGCGCTGATCCATGGGGGATCAGTCCTTCATTGGCCAGGTCGTCAAGATCTTTTTGACGAATCATCGAGCGGATCCAGTCACCCTGGATCCAGCCCTGCGGTAGGCCGGCCCTTGATGAAGATCCGCCCCGACTGGTCGCCCTTCCCTTCGCCTTCGCCGTCGCTTTCTTGGCCCGCTCCAAAGCCGCCGTCTTCTCCTTCACCATCGTCACTGGCGAGACGCGCACGGAGCAGCGGCGCTGAGATGGAAGCGAACGCGGCGGATAAGTCTGAGGAAGATGGGAAGGAAATGAGAGCGCATTGTTCAAAAACCCCCGTCCGACACCTTATATGAGGTTGCTTCCGAGTGACTGACTTGTAGGCCCGAGCGATCCTGTCAAATCCTGCAACAGTCGCGCACGCGATAAGTGGCAAAAAAGGTGGCACAGAGATCGAGGCGTTCCTGCCTTATCCCATCCGATTACCGCGGCCTCCTCCGCCGCACGTGCTTCCCGAAATTCGAATCCCGCTAAATCCGTGAACTGCAGAGCAACTTGTCAAACGGGAGATTTCCTTCGCTCTCTCGTTCGGAGATCTCCAAGTATAGAAAATTCACTCGACGGATACAAAGAATGGATCAAGACGACTGAAAAAGAAGTTGGTGCCATCACCTTAGTTCATTGATCCAGAACAAGACATACTCATAGCACGAAAAATGGGTCGGAAGAATTCTCAACTCCTTCCCCACTCAAACCTCAATCCATTCGGGGGCTAATGATGAAGCCATGTACCTTGGGTAGGGTCATGAACCTATCCGAGATACCCCCAAAGGACATTTCTAGAAGAAACCACCTGTCAGTCGACTCAGAAGTATTCCACTCGACGGACTTGAAGACACTCGACCATGAAACCAACCACTCGACCACCAGGAGATCTAAAGTCACTCTGCATACAAATGGTCGGTCATTAAGTAGCTTTTATGATCATCATAGCACTTTATGTGGGGCGTTACCAGTAACCCCCGATCTTAATGTACTTTAAACCCTTCATAACTGAGGGCTGGAGGGGTCTGGCAAACTCTATATAAGCCACCCCCTCCTCAATGTAAAGGGTTCCCACCCCTGTAACTCATACGCATATAATCCAGTTGACTGCCTCCGGGCTCCGAGACGTAGGGCTGTTACTTCCTCCGAGAAGGGCCTGAACTCGTAAACCTCTTGCGTATACAACTACTCCATAGCTAGGATCTTGCCTCTCCATTCCTAACCCCCTATTCTACTGTCAGACTTAGAACCACGACACGCGTCATGCCGGCGCTCGATGGTGGTTCGAGTGTCTTCATGAGCTCACTCCTGAAGAACTTGGCGTTGGTCGCGGTGGGTTCGCGGGTCGGACGACGCTATGGATATATCATCACGAGCGTCGTCGCGATGGATTGACACCCGCGGTGGCCGGCGCGGAGGAGGGGACTGCACCATGGCCGCATCGCCTTCGGCCCGACCTCCGCTGGCATGCGGTGGCTCGACGGAGCAACGTCCTACGGGTCTCGCCGGCCGCAACTCATCGTTGTTATCGACGCCGACAAGGCTCTGGACGGTGGACCTCCATTCGTCAAGCTTCTCTGCAGTGGGAGGAAAGTCGAGGAGCAGCTGCGCGCGTGCTAGGGCTTCCGCTGGCGTGGGCGGCGGCGAAAGCTGTGTGGACTGTGATGCGCTTCGACTTCTAACCGCATTTGAAGGAGCCCCATCATGGCCCCGCAGTTGTACGCCACCTCCGCTAGCACCTCGGCGCGCATGCTGTCCCTCCTCATCATGCAAAGGGCACGTGGGACTCTTCCCAGGGCGGTGCCCAGGGTCACCAGCAGGGTGGCGCTGCTCATCGCGCATGACCTGAGAAGAGCGCACCGTGGGCGCCGGTGTTGGTGTCTTGGAGGTCGCCGCGCCGCCGTCTGGCGGCATGACGACGCCCCTGGAGGGCCTCGCGCCGCCTGCGGGGGGCCCGACTCTGTCTCTGGAGCCCGCGGCGCATGGCTTGTCACTTGGCGCACGAACGATGCTGCTCACCAAGCTTGGACTGCCAGGGTGATGTGGATGTTCGTGGGCCGCACCACGGGTTCTCTCCGTGACTGGCCCCTACTGGTCCGCACCAGTACTGGCAGTCCGGTCCCGGACGAACCGATCGCCGTGGTCGTCTTCTTCTTAGGAGCCATGGCGATGAAGAACTGCTGGGCCAACTACTAGACCGGAGTCTCACAATTGCGCCCCCTACCTGGCGCGCCAAAGATGTCGGTGGGAAATGACACCTATGGGATCACGAGGATCCCTTCTGCGGTTGCGGGGCGCGGGATTATGTGAAGAGTAGGATTAGCAATCAGCGCAAGGATCATTTACCCAGGTTCGGGCCACGAGGATGCGTAAAACCCTAGTCCTGCTTTGGTGGACGTATTGAGTGTTCTTGAGCTCTTGAACTAGCTACAGCGGCTGCGTGGTTCCAAAGAGCTAAATCCCTCTCCAGTACGCCATGGGCCTTCTTTTATAGTCGAAAGGGGCTGCCATAGTGGCACATAGGAGGTGGAAAGGCCCACAGTGCTATGAGCTTATCACTCGTATTACAGGAGAAGGAGCATTTAATGCATAGCTTAGGTGTCCTCTTGCTTTATCAGGGACGGGAGCGAGGCCCGTCCCATCCATCGTCGCTCCTCCTTGCTTCGACACGCGCCCTGGCCAGCGATGCATGAGGCAGCATGTAGGCAGGCAAGCAGCCGAGGTGGCGCGGTGGTGGAGCCATCACAAAGATCTGCATGCCGCCACGCAGGCGTGTGCTGAGTTGGCCTCGAAGCTGCATGTTGCCACGCAGGTGCCTGCCCAGCAGGTTGGGCTGGCAGCTGCATGTGAATGGCGGTGGAGACTTGGTTGGTACGGGCCTGACAGTGGCCCCGCTGACGCCCTTGGCAAGGGTCTTGCCGGGTGGCCCGGCAAGGGCCTTGCCGCGGTGAGCTGTCTTCCCCGGCAAGGATCTTGCCAGGGGTCTTGTGGATTTCCTCGGCAAGAATCTTGTCGAGGATTGTTGCCTTCCAATCCTCATCTGATCTTGAATATTCTTGATCTTGACGAAGATCTGCATGCCACTATAGAGGTGCCTCCCGAGCCCTGGGTTCAATCATAGTTGTTGGTGATGTTGGAACCCTTGGGCTCAAGGGTAGCTCTCTCCGTTGGTATTGGGCAAGTTGCCCCGGCAAGGTTCTTGCCGGGGCCGCGGGGTTCACCCCGGCAAGGGTCTTGCCGGGGGATCCCACCTCGCCCTCTTGCTCATTGGTGTTGCTGGTCTTGGCGTTGCCTTGTTTGTCTTGTGCCTTTGGCTTCTCTCCGGCTCCCCTCCCTTGCCCTACTATGTGCGGCTGTGGCGCGTGGCTCTGACTGCCCGTGCACAAGTAAAGGGGTCAAAAGGTGAGCCCCTACTTTTGTACACCGACACATTCCGAGATATATTGCCATGCAAGTTTCCACTGTTCCGTTCATCATCAAGACACACATTATCATTGTAATATTGCCATGCATGATCATGTAGTTGACATCGTATTTGTGGCAAAGCCACCATGCATAATTTTTCATACACGTCACTCTTGATTCATTGCCCATCCCGGTACACCACCGGAGGCATTCATATAGAGTCATATCTTGTTCTAGTTTTGGGTTGTAATTCATGAGTTGTAAATAAATAGAAGTGTGTTGATCATCATTATTAAAGCATTGCCCCCCCCCCCCCAAAAGAAAGGCCAAAGAAAAAAAAGAAAGGCCAAATAAAGAAAAGAAAAAAAGAAGAAAGGCCAAAAGAAAAAAAGGGGGAAGAAAAAGAAAATAAAAATAAAAAAGGGGGAAATGTTACTATCCTTTTCCACGCTTGTGCTTCAAAGTAGCACCATGTTCTTCATATAGAGAGTCTCATATGGTGTCACTTTCATATACTAGTGGGAATTTTTCATTATAGAACTTGGCTTGTATATTCCTACAATGGGCTTCCTCAAAATGCCCTAGGTCTTCGTGAGCAAGCAAGTTGGATGCACACCCACTAGTTTCTTTTGTTGAGCTTTCATACATTTATAGCTCTAGTGCATCCGTTGCATGGCAATCCCTACTCCTCATGTTGACATCAATTGATGGGCATCTCCATAGCCCATTGATTACCCTTGTCAATGTGAGACTTTCTCCTTTTTTGTCTTCTCCACACAACCTCCATCATCATATTCTATTCCACCCATAGTGCTATATCCATGGCTCACGCTCATGTATTGCATGAAAGTTGAAAAAGTTTGAGATTATTTAAGTACTAAACAATTGCTTGGCTTGTCGTCGGGGGTGTGCAAGATGGGAGAATTTTTTGTGTGACGAAAATGAAGCATAGCCTAACTATATGATTTTGTAGGGGCGAACTTTCTTTAGCCATGTTATATTGAGAAGACATGATTACTTTGATTAGTATGCTTGAAGTGTTACTATTTCTTATGTCAATATGAACTTTTATTTTGAATCATTTGGAGCTGAACATTCATGCCACAATAAAGAAAATTACATTGAGAATTATGCTAGGTAGCATTCCACATGAAAAATTCTGTTTTTATCATTTACCTACACGAGGACGAGTAGGAATTAAGCTTGGGGATGCTTGATACGTCTCCAATGTATCTAAATTTTTTGATTGTTCCATGCTATTATATTACCCGTTTTGGATGTTTATGGGATTTACTTTACACATTTATATCATTTTTGGGACTAACCTACTAACCAGAGGCCCAACCCGAATTGTTGTTTTTTTTGCCTATTTCAGTGTTTCGAAGAAAGGAATATCAAACGGAGTCCAAACGGAATGAAACGTTCGGGAGCGATCTTTTTGGAACAAACGTGATCCAGAGGACTTGGAGTGGAAGTCAAGAAACAAGGGAGGTGGCCACGAGGGTGCCCGGCGCCGCCCCTAGGGTTGGGCGTGCCCCCACCCTCGTGGGCCCCTCGAGCATCCACTGACCTACTTCTTCCTCCTATATATACCCATGTACCCCAAAAACATCAGAAGCGACCACGGAAAACTATTTCCACCGCTGTAACCTTCTGTATCCGCAAGATCACATCTTGGAGCCTTCGCCGGTGCTCCACCGGACGGGGAATTGATCACGGAGGGCCTCTACATCAACT
This sequence comes from Triticum aestivum, assembly GCF_018294505.1. Lineage (NCBI taxonomy): Eukaryota > Viridiplantae > Streptophyta > Magnoliopsida > Poales > Poaceae > Triticum > Triticum aestivum. The sequence goes on along the minus strand of NC_057807.1, from coordinate 646,051,840 downwards.
CCAAGGCCTCTCCGATGAGTTGTGAGTAGTTTACCATAGACCTTCAGGTCCATGGTTATTACCTAGATGGCTTCTCCTCTCTCTTTGAATCTTAATACCATGTTCTCCTCGATCTTCTTGGAGATCTATTCGATGTAACTCTTTTTGCGGTATGTTTGTCGAGATCCGATGAATTGTGGGTTTATGATCAAGTTTATCTATGATAAATATTTGAATCTCCTCTGAATTCTTTTATGTGTGGTTAAGTTATCATTGCAAGTCTCTTCGAATCACAGTTTGGTTTGGCCTACTAGATTGATCTTTCTTGCAATGGGAGAAGTGCTTAGCTTTGGGTTCAATCTTGCGGTGTCCTTTCCCAGTGACAATATGGTCAGCAAGGCACGTATTGTATTGTTGCCATCGAGGATAAAAAGATGGGTTTTATATCATATTGCATGAGTTTATCCCTCTACATCGTGTCATCTTTCTTAATGCGTTACTCTGTTCTTTATGAACTTAATACTCTAGATGCATGCTGGATATCGGTCGATGTGTGGAGTAATAGTAGTAGATGCTGGCAGGAGTCGGTCTATTTGTCACGGACGTGATGCCTATATACATGATCATGCCTAGATAGTCTCATAATTATTCGCTTTTCTATCAATTGCTCTACAGTAATTTGTTCACCCACTGTAATACTTATGCTATCATGAGAGAAGCCACTAGTGAAACCTATGGCCCCCGGGTCTATCTCTTATCATATAAGCTTTCAATCTAGTTTTATTTGCATCTTTTACTTTTCCAATCTATATCATAAAATACCAAAAATATTTATCTTATCATATTATCTCTATCATATCTCACTTTCGCAAGTGGCCTTGAAGGGATTGACAACCCCTTTATTGCGTTGGTTGCATATTCTTGTTTGTTTGTGTAGGTGCGTCGGACTTTTGAGGAGCCTCCTACTGGATTGATACCTTGGTTCTCAAAAACTGAGGAAAATACATACGCTACTATTGCTGCATCACCCTTTCCTCTTCAAGGAAAACCAATGCAAGCTCAAGACGTAGCAAGACGTATCAAACCTTGCTCTATGTGGGTGCATGGTTTACAGTTTTTGAGGCATGTGTGGCACATCAAAGTTGTGCATTTTAGGTATTATATTCAACATAGGTTTGGCCCACTTGCAAAGTGATGGTGGTTGTCCTCTCGCACCCACTTAAGCGGTTATCAGTGATATCGATGCTTTCCATTTGTGGGCCTGCTTGGTCCATCACTACTTTTTGCCTGACAATGAGAGTGGTTAATTTGACTTAGGAGGGGGTTATTTTTTTTGCTTGTAAATATGGTATATATATATATATATATATATATATGAGCACACACGCATGCATGTGTACGCATGAATCCCTCCCATCGAGTCGAAGTGGCTAGTACAACGACACGTCAAGAACCAATCTCGCTCTGTGTGGGGAGATTGTACGATTTTCGATGCACATGCCACATCAGTGTTGTGAAATGGTATTCAAACATGCATGCACGCATCACCTCCATACATATGCATGTAGTGGTTGTCTTCGAATGGTACACTCCCTCGCGTGGTTATCGACGACAAGCGTATATACTCGTGGGCCCGCGTGGACATCCATGATCACCTTGACCGACAACAAGATAGGTTACCATGGCGAATTCTTCATTTCGTTCGTGTTATCGTAGTATAGGTCATGGTGAGATTCAGCCCTAATTAAAGTTTGAGCGCATATACTATGCACGCATGCATGCATGAATCCCCGTCGTTGGCTTGAAGTGTGGTGTAACATATATATGGATCATCAACCTAACCCTCACTCAGTGTGGGGATTTCTAGTTCGAAATCATGGTGCCACATCAAAGTTGTTCCATTGTGTACTAAAAAACACACCTGATCCATACATATGTTTCGGCCACATGCATGCGGTGGTTGTCTTCGGGGACTAGCTACTTGCGTGATTATTGGCAAGCTAGCCTATCTGGGGTCTCATGGACGACCATCACTTTGACCAACAACAAGAGAGATGTTGTACGACCAAGGTGGATTATTATTGGTCTGTTTTACGATCAATCTTGGTGAGATGCTTCTCTGGCCCTACGACTAAAATGTGTGTGGGTGGGGGGAGGGGTGCGGGGTTGCTACTTTGCACTTTGCTAGGTGAACCTTGGTGGGGGGGATTCATAGCTTAGGATTCCCTTCATGCCGACACGAGGGGGGGCTGCTAGCTACTTCGCACTTTGGTAGGTGAACCACGATTGGGGGGGGGGCATCCATTCATAGCTTAGGGTTCCCTTCGTGCCGACCCGAGGGAGGGGGGGGCTGCTAGCTTTCTTCGCAGTTTTCTAGGTGAGCCTCGGTTGGGGGGGGGCATGCATTCATAGCTTAGGATTCCCTTTGTGCCGACATGATGGGGGGGCTGCTAGCTACTTCGCAGTTTTCTAGGTGAACCATGGTCGGGGGCGGCTGCTAGCTACTTCGCACTTTGCTAGGTGAACCACGGATGGGGGGGCATCCATTCATAGCTTAGGATTCCCTTCGTGCCGACATGATAGGGGGGGGGGGGCTGCTAGCTTTCTTCGCACTTTGCCAGGTGAGCCTCGGTTGGGGGGGGCATGCATTCATAGCTTAGGATTCCCTTCGTGTCGACACGAGGGAGGAGGGCTGCTAGCTACTTCACACTTTCCTAGGTGAGCCTCGGTTGGGGGGGGGGCATGCATTCATAGCTTAGGATTCCCTTCATACATGTCGACATGAGGGGGGGGGGTGCAAGCAATACCGTGCGCTTTGTGAGATAGGTGCGACATCGAAGTTGCATTTGGTATTTGAAAATCTAACCACCCTTTTCATACATATAAATTTGGTCCACATGCAAGTGTTTTCGTGTTCTGGCCCTCTCCCGCATCATTTTTCGCCAAATTTATGAACATTAGACAAGTCGGATGACGCAGCAGACACGGTTCACTCAAACTAACTGTGTGCCATGCCGGTGCCCCTGTCATGCACATATCTGCACAGTACACTAGGCTCCACGAGGCTCCCCCTCTCAAAAATATCTGCCCGCCTCGAGGGTTTTTCTGTTTCATAACACACGGTTGTTATCTCCGGACCGTGTGCGATCTTTCTTCTTCCCAATCCCACCTACATCCCTAGAAAATATCTGCCCGCCTCGAGGAGGGTTTTTGTGATTCATAACACACGGTTGTTATCTCCGGACCGTGTGCGATGTTCTTGTTCCCAATCTCGCCTGCCCCTAGAAAATATCTGCCCGCCTCGAGGGTTTTTATGTTTCATAATGTCACACCCTAGCTAGTCATGCATTAGAGTGTTGCATCATGTTTACTCTTTCACCAGAAATTTGAAATGGGGATCTGTGAAACCCTCAGAATCATTTTGAAAATGACCCAAATAAAAATTTCTCCAAAAGGGTCCAAGAAAATGCTCATGTTGCTCTCTGGAAATATTGGACAGAGATAAAAATCAAACCAATATTTTTAGTGGCTCATGGACATTTATTTTGGGCATTTGGAATTAATGCATAAATATTTGCATTGGAAATATATTTCTATATATATTAATATATGTCCAAATATTATGCCAATTATAAAGGAGCTCTGGAATAATATATCTAGCCCCTGCAAAAATTGGCATAAGTTAAATAAATGATTTAATATATTATTTAAATCAAAACAAATGTCAGAAATTAGAAAACAGAAAAAAATAAAAGGGAGAAGCTTACCTGGGCTCCTCCCTGTGTAGCCCAGCCAGCTGGCCGACCAAGCCAGCAGGCGGCCCAGCCCGTCTCCCTCCTCTGTCGTCTTCGTCCCGACAGAGGGAGGGGAGTGTGGCCGGTGCGCGCGCGCGCCACCGCGCCACGCCACCTCTCTCCCTGCCTGCCTGCCCTCCCCTCCTCGCCTCGATAACCCTGGACGACGCCACGCCTCCCCCCTGCTCTCTCTCACTCGCCCCGGCTCTCCCCTCCTCTCCCTCGCTCTCTCTCTCACGGCCGAACACCACCGTCGCCGCCGTTCGCCACAGCAGCCGTCTCCGGCCACCCCTCGCTCCCCCGACTAGCTCAGAAGCTCCGCCACAACCCCCTCTTCCTCCCCACCGCTTCACGGGCCTCCGGAAGCCCTGTATCGCCGCCACGTCGCCGTTCCCCTCTTCGGGCTCCGACCATCATCGCCGTCGAATTCGCCGTCTCCAGCGCGTCTCCGAGCCCGCTTCGACGCCCACTGCAACCGCGGTGAGCCCCCGAGTCGTTTCCCCCTTCTTCCCTGGTCTCTTTCGACCTCTAGGCCTTAGCCCCACCTTGGCCGAGAGCTCCACGCCGCCGGCGATGTCGCCGTCGTGGCCACGGTCACCGTAGCGCCCAACCGAGCACACTATCGTGCTCCACGCCTCACTAGGAGCACGCAGCACGCACCAACGCCTCCCCAAACCCCCTGCAACACCAACTCCGACGGCACCCGAACTCCGGCCGCCGCTCATGAGCTCGCCGTCGACGGAACCAGCCACCCCAGGCTCGGCCACCACCACCGTTCGACGCGCGGGAGCAAGAGCTCTCCAACGAGCCCAAGAACGGCCTCGCCCGTGCCCTGTAGCGCGATCCCGCATCGCGCCGCCGTCTCGGGCCTCGCCGGCGTCACGTCGCCGGTGGGGTTGACCCACTTTGACCACGGCAGGAACCCCCCTGAGTCCCTGACAGGTGGGCCCAGCCCTGTAGCTAATTAGGATTAGCGCTAACCACTGTTAGTTAACCCCCTGACACTGACTAGTGGGCCCCAGCGCCACTAATTAGTAATTAGGATTAATTTAACCCTGTTTAACCCCCCTGTCACTGACGTGTGGGCCCCACACGTCAGGTTTGACCTCAGCCAGCCGCAGTTGACCACTGACGTCATGCTGACGTCATGCTGGCGCAATAATTATATTTCTGGATTTAATTTAAATCAGGAAATTCCAGAATATTATTTAAACTTCAAAAATTCATAACTTTTTTCTGTAACTCCAAATTGGACAAATTATATATGAAAAATGATCAGAAAAATCCAATCTATCCATCTGTACTATTTTCATGCATGATCAAACAAGTTAAATTGATGTTTCAAGCAGAACAAGGAAAAGCACTTTAAAAGGCCATATTTGAATTTGAAATTTGAATCCTTGATTCAAATTTGCTCAAATCCTTCTGGTTTTAGTTGCATTAGCCCAACACACTCATATTGCCATGTTTCATGCATGCATCATATTGTTGCACATTGTTTGGTGATGTTGTGTATCGATGTCCTTTGCGACAGGTTCTGCCTCCGAGGAGTACCGTGATTACCCTAACGAAGAACCGTATCCGTGCATCGAACCATCAGGCAAGCAACCAACCATTGATCATATCGATACAATCCCATGTTCTCGCTCCTGCTCTCTTTTACTGCATTAAGACAACGCGTTTCAAACTGCTGTGTGCTACGGTAGTTGAACCCATTTCCTCTGCATGACCTGTCATTGCCACAGTAACTAGATGAAACCCACTAGCATGTGTAGGAGTTGATTGAGCCATAAGTATGTGTTGTTCCTACCTTGCTATGCCTGCTATGCTTAGAGTCGTGTCAGGTCTGGTTCATCTGGGTGATGGGCTAGAGTGAAATGATTATGTCGGTAATGAGAGTGGTGTGGTGAACACGATTTGGTAAAGGTATCGATGAGAGGCCATGTAGGAGTACATGGTGGGTTGTTTCATTGAAGCCGACCTTAAGCACTGAGATCTGTATGTGTGATTTAAGAATCAGCTACTACCATGCATTGGGCCCGAAACCAATGGACCCTCTCGGCTTCTTATTCACCCTAGTTCTCCGTCCAGGAGTTGCAAGTAGTTTCTGGTGTTTGTAGCCTACTGGAGGCCGTGGACAGTGCTGACCGTAGGGGTGGGCTGTGATGCGGTAGGTACGTGGCCGGGTGTACCGAATACCCGTTAGGTATCTCGGGAACCCTGTTCACATCGTTCGGGGCCGTATGGGAAACCTCGGCCGGACTCCCTGCGGATGGAACCTGAATAGGCGATAAACCTGGACTGGAGGCTTAGGTGATTAGGTAGGTCGTGGCCGACACCCATGTTGGGCTTCCGCTTGAAGGTTGCCGAGTACATGTCGTGTAAACGACGATAAGTGGTGAGAGCGTGTATGAAGGAGTACACCCCTGCAGGGTTAACATGATCTATTCGAATAGCCGCGTCCGCGGTAAAGGACTACTTGGTTGCCTATACAGTTCATAGACAAGTAAATGGAAACTACTAAAAGCCTCAAGATAAGAGTGAGTGCCGAGGATGGCTCTTCCGTAGGAAGACGGAGGTGGATCCTCGGTGGTGTATTGAAGTGGTGAGTAGTGGACTCGTGTGCGCAAAACCATTTCAAGTTGGAGTATCGTAGGATAGCCTAGCCAAGAGTCAAAGCTGGCTTGCTGCAATAACTCCACCAACCCTTCTCGATAACATGCATGTATGTAGGATCTGATGTAAGACTTGCTGAGTACCCTTGTACTCACGTTGCTATAATCTACATTTTTACAGAAGATGCTGCAACCCCTTCTGATGGGTTCTATGTAGACGTTGACATCAACGAGTAGGCTAAAGGCCCAGGTGGTGACCCTGAGCTTGTGAAGGACCACGTAGTATAGCTAGGCTTCCCAAGCCTCTTTTATTTTACTAGTTGTCTGTACTCAGATAAGTTACTTCCGCTGCTGGTTTGTATGACTGTATGACTTGTATGTTGGGTCGTGAGACCCGTACCTTTGTGTATGATATGTATGGCTCCCTGAGCCTTAAATAAAGTACTGGTGTCGTAGAGTCATGTTGTGATGCTTCGTTGTATTTGCACATATCGAGCATATTGTGTGTATGATTGAAATGCTTGGTATGTGTGGGATCTGACTATCTAGTTGTTTATCTTTAGTAGCCTCTCTTACCGGGAAATGTCTCCTAGTGTTACCGCTGAGCCATGGTAGCTTGCTACTGCTCTGGAACACCTAGGCTGGCCGGCATGTGTCCTTCTTCGTTCCTGTGTCTGTCCCTTCGGGGAAATGTCACGCTTTGAGTACCGGAGTCCTGTTAGCCCGCTACAGCCCGGTTTACCGGAGTCCTGCTAGCCCAGTGCTACAGCCCGGACCCATATGCTGATGACCGACACGTTCGAAGTTGGGTCATGGATGCCTGTCCCTGTAAGTCTGTGCCACTTTGGGTTTACGACTAGTCATGTCAGCCCGGGCTCCTTATCATATGGATGCTAGCGACACTATCATATACGTGAGCCAAAAGGCGCAAACGGTCCCGGGCAAAGGTAAGGCGACACCCGTGGGGATACCGTGCGTGAGGCCGCAAAGTGATATGAGGTGTTACCGGCTAGATCGATGTGACATTGAGTCGGGGTCCTGACACATAACACACGGTTGTTATCTCTAGACTGTGTGCAATGCACCATCATCAAAATTTTCATTAGCTCTGGCATTTCACTCCCATGTTTGACTCTCGCATTGTAAAATTTTCAGTACCCGCGTCATTTCCTCAAACACACCCCGCCCCCCTCCACACACACACACACACCAAAACCTCCTCGGGCGCATGCGCACAGACCCCCCTCCCTCACTCGAAACCCTAGCAAGGTCCCTGCCGCCACGGCCGCATCGAGACCTCCATTGTCAACATCTGCCGGTTTGCCCGTGCTGCTTACCCACCGATCTCCATACCAAAGCCGCCCTGAGTTTCTTAGATGACGCCTACCAAATGCCCCCTTTTCCCCAGATCCCCATCCCCATACCCATCCCCCACTCCAGAGTGTTGTAGCCTAAGCCCGACTACGCTTCACGTGGAGCTCGAGGAGCGACTGTCCTAAAAGAGGTGTATCGCAGTCTCTTCGCCCGACGTCACCGAGGAAGCTGATCACCATTACTGGCGGCAGGAACTCAAGCAACGGGCTAGAGTATGGGGGCATGTCTCTTCCGCCGGCTACGACATCGAGGTCATCGACAGAGACGGCCTGAGGCGGGCTATGTCACAGGTTAAGTGGCCCAGCCCCAACCCCTCGGGTTCAACTGCCGTCGATCTCATGCATGGCCCCGCTAATAATCTCCTCTGGCTCGCTGTCAACAACTTGCCATCCTACATCACCATCGAGTCCCTTTTGTCATTTTTGAAGGACACGTTCTGTGACGCTGTCTTGGGATCCACAGCTTCCAAGTCAGACCTCATCGATGGTGACCACGAGGAGGGCACCCTCTCCGGCTCTTCCAAGGGGAAAGAGCCCATCTGCTCTTCCAAGGGAAAAGAGCCCGTCTGCGACATCAGGGAGGGCACCCTACAACCATGCTCTTCCAAGGGGAAGGAGCCCATCTGCGACAACATGGAGCGCATCCAGGGTCCGTGCTCTTCCCACGGGAACGAGCCCATCTACGACAAGTGAGGAAACCCATGATTTGTTTTGCCGGGCCTCTTCACAGGGGGAAACCCATGATTTATTTTGTCGAGTTCCTTTTGTAGTGTAGTGAGAATATATCCAGTTTTAATTGCTATATCGGGTTGTTTGCACTATGCCTTGTTTATTTCAGTTGTTCACAATGCAATGCTCTGTATGTGCAATAATTTATTGTGCAGTACATTTCATCAATCTAGTTTTAAACATACCGATAGGAATGCATATATTTGCTTGTTGTTAAGCCAGTTATAGCTAGCATATGCCTTTTTTAAAGTTTTTTGATTTTCCTGTTGTTTGTAGTTAGCATATGTCCAGTTTCAAATGCTATCTTTGGTTGTTCGTAGTATGCCTTGTTTATTCCAGTTATTCACAACGTGATGTTCTATATGTGCAAGTATGAATTGTACAGTTCAATTTCATCAATACCAGTTTCAACAATACCACTATGGCCCTGTTTATTTCAGATTCTGGGAACAGATTCAGCTTTGCAAGTGAAGCCGAATCTGGAATCGAAACAAACAACTATTTGGAATCAGCTTTGCCTGTGAAGCTGAATCTGGATTTGGGTCATTTTTAGTGCTATTTCCTGAAGCACCTCAAAGTGTACTTCAGTGGTGAAGCTGATTGGCAGAAACAGCTTCGCCACTGAAGCGAATCCATAGGTGATTAAAATCCAAGCGAAGCTGAAACAAACAGGGCAAGAATGACTACATTTGGTTGCTGCATCTTGTAGTTAAACACGCCTTTCCATTTTTATTTAACAATAACATGTACTTAGACCGGCACAATTCTAGTTTGAATGACTATGTTTGCTTGTTGTTATATGCTCACTATTTAGGATATCAGTAGCTGGTACCATATAGGACGGGGGTTGATAAAGGACTAATCGGTGAATCAGACTTTTAACTGAATATATGTGCAACCCCTTTATTGTTAGGTTAACTAGGGCCATATGTAATATATCTGCGGCTACATAGCAACATGCACTATACTTAATGTCTACATATGCAATCCTAGGCTACATAGCAACAAGGAAGAGTGTTACCTTAATGTTCTGATGATTTCTAGATACACGTAGAAGAGCAGTAGCAACAACAACAAAAACACAACCTGTTTGGATACTCAACTTAGCTTAGAGGTTAGAGTTAGTTTCTAGCTCATGACTAACCCTGAACTAACTCCATCCAAAGAGGTGTTTGGATGACAGGGTTAGATACTTAGATTGACAATAAATGCACTAGGAGAACTAGCTCCAATTAGCACCTCTTGGGTTGGATAGTTCTTTTGGGTGGGTTAATAGATGCAACTAGCTCAAACTAGCCCTCATGTTTAGATATACTTTAGGGCTATTTGAGCCCGAACTAGCTCAAACTAACTCTAACCCATGGATATAGCAGCAGTTAATCAGCCGATAACTTGTAAGAATGCAATAAACTCCTTCTGGTCCATAATATAAGATGTTAATTCATCTAATATGTGAGTATATTAGATGTTATAAGATATTATAAAAGAGTGTTGTACTCCATCATTGTGCAATTGGTGTTTATCTTCTAATATTAACGTGGTGCTTTTAGGTACATATGTCATTGGTAAAGATCCGCGCTTAGACCCTTTCTACGTATGAGGAAATGAGATATCAATGAACCAGCATCAAGTGAGGAAGCTGATAAAGATTGTTAGTAAAATGGGTCAAAAGATGCAATTAAACTATTTGTTTACACTTTATGCAATACAACAACGAACTGCGGGATGGTAAGTAAGAACTCTACAGTCATCTTTTTACTGCCCATAATGAGTTGTGTTAGATGAAAATGTCTGAATCTTTTTTCCTTTGAAGTGGTTCCCAAAGCAGTTTACTAAAGATTACCTCTCAAGCTACATGATCGGTGGGCATGCAAAGGTTAAAGTATTCCTACCAGAACACGATGATTATCTAGATGTTTCCATGAAGACCATGAAGGATGTGCGGTCGGCCATCACAAGGGGTTGGACTAGAGTCGTGCGTGCCTTCTGCATGTAGGAGGGCACAATATGGGCCTTCCGCTTCACCTTGTTCAGCAACAAGAATGTATTTCGCCTCTTTCTTTACTGTCTTTTGTAGTACAAGTATACAACTGTGGTTCATCATTATTATTTGGTTCTTATGTAATTCTTGATGTGTACCTATGAATCGAATAATGCATTAGTTGTTTGAACCTGATGGATATGAATAAAGATATAGCATACATTCAATTTCAAATTCAATTTGATATAGCAGCAATTAAATTACGGTGAAATTACGCTCTCCAGGTTGTTAGGGCACACGGTTGGTAAAATACAAACATTTGTGATATACACCATAATCCGAGACGGTTCACAGCAAGGAAACGTGTGCAAGCGTGCACACAGTTGCCGTTTGCAAAGCGTGTGTGATGTCAGACAATATCACAAATGGTGATGGCAAACTAACCGTCTGCGATAGTTGCCTTATCGTACACGATTTGCAACCATGAGACAATGTGGAAATTGTTTGGTACACAATTGAGACATTGTGGAAATTGTTTCACAACTAACACCGTCTGGAACACCATAGTGTGATGGTGTGTCCGAACATCATAGATGCACCCCATTGGATATGGGGCATACCATGATGTCTCTTATCGAATTACCACTATCGTTCATGGGTTAGACATTAGAGATAACCACATTCACTTTAAATAGGGCACCACGTAACTCCATTGATATGACACCATACGAACTATGGTTTAGAGAAAACTAAGCTGTCGTTTCTTGAAAGTTTGGGACTGCGACGCTTATGTGAAAAAAAGTTTCATCCTGATAAGCTCGAACCCAAAGCGGATAAATACATCTTCATAGGACACCGAAATCAGTTGGGTATACCTCCTATTTCAGATCCGGAAGCAAAAGTTATTGTTTCTAGTAACGGGTCCTTTCTTGAGGAAAAGTTTCTCTCGAAAGAATTGAGTGGGAGGATGGTGGAGACTTGATATGGTTATTGAACCGTCACTACAACTAGTGTGTAGTAGGGCACATGAAGTTGTTCCTGTGGCACCTACACCAATTGAAGTGGAAGCTGATGATAGTGATCATGAAGACTCGGATCAAGTCACTGTCGAACCTCGTAGGACGACAAGGACGCGTACTGCTTCAGAGTGGTACAATAATCCTGTCTTGGAGGTCATGTTGCTAGACAACAATGAATCTACAAGCTATGGAGAAGCGATGGTGGGCCCGGATTCCGACGAATGGCTCGAGGCCATAAAATCTGAGAGAGGATCCATGTATGAAAACAAAGTATAGACTTTGGAAGAACTACTCGGTGGTCGTAAGGCTGTTGAGTACAGATGGATTTTAAAAGGAAGACAGACAATAAGTGTCACCATTAAGAAAGCTCGACTTGTCGTTAAGATGTTTTTCGACAAGTTCAAGGAGTTGACTACGGTGAGACTTTCTCACTCGTAGCGATGCTTAGAGTTTGTTGGAATTGTATTAGCAGTTACTGCATTATTTATGAAATCTTGCAGATAGGATGTCAAAACATTGTCTCTTCGACAATTTTCTTGAGGAAAGGTTGTATGTGATACAACCAGAAGGTTTTGTCAATCCTAAAATATGCTAACAAGTATGCAAAGCGCCAGCGATCCTTCTAAGGACTGGAGTAAGCATCTCGGGGTTGGAATATATGCTTTGATGAGATGATCAAAGATTTTGGGTTTATACAAAGTTTATGAGAAACTTGTATTTCCAAAGAAGTGAGTGGGAGAACTATAAAATTTCTGATGAGTATATGTTGTTGACATATTGTTGATCAGAAATGATGTAGAATTTCTGGAAAGCATATAGGGTTGTTTGAAAAATGTTTTTCAATGGAAACCCTGTATTAAGCTACTTGAACATTGAGCATCGAGATCTATAAGGATAGATCAAAACGCTTAATAGTACTTTCAAATGAATACATACTGTGACAAGATTTTGAAGGAGTTCAAAATAGATCGACAAAGAAGGAGTTCTTGGCTGTGTTATAAGGCGTGAGCATTGAGTAAAACTCAAGATCTGACCACGGCAGAAGAGAGAGAAAGGATGAAGGTCGTCCCCTATGCTTTAGATGTAGGCTCCGTAGTATGCTATGCTGTGTACCACACCTGAAGTGTGCCTTGCCATGAGTCAGTCAAGGGGTACAAGTGTGATCCAGGAATGGATCACATGACAGCGGTCAAGGTTATCCTTAGTAACTAGTTGACTAAGGAATTTTCTCAATTATGGAGGTGGTAAAAGAGTTCATCGTAAAGGGTTACGCCGATGCAAACATTGACACTAATCTGGATGACTCTGAGTAGTAGACCGGATTCGTATAGTAGAGCTGTTATTTGGAATAGTTCGAAATGGCGTGTGGTAGCTGCATATAGGAGATGACATAGAGATTTGTAAAGCACACACAGATCTGAAAGATTCATACCCGTTGACTAATAACCTCTCTCACAAGCGAGATATGATCAAACCCAACGGGTGTTGAATTCATTACAGTCACATAGTGATGGGAACTAGATTATTGACTCTAGTGAAAGTGGGAGACTGTTGGAAATATTCCCTAGAGGCAATAATAAAATGGTTATTATTATATTTCCTTGTTCACGATAATTGTCTATTGTTCATGCTATAATTGTATTAACTAGAAACCGTAATACATGTGTGAATACATAGACCACAACATGTCCCTAGTGAGCCTCTAGTTGACTAGCTCGTTGATCAATAGATGGTTATCGTTTCCTGACCATGGACATTGGATGTCATTGATAACGGGATCATATCATTAGGAGAATGATGTGATGGACAAGACCCAATCCTAAGCATAGCAGAAGATCGTGTAGTTCGTTTGCTAAAGCTTTTCTAATGTCAAGTATCATTTCCTTAGACCATGAGATTGTGCAACTCCCGGATACCGTGGGAATTCTTTGGGTGTACCAAACGTCACAATGTAACTGGGTGTCTATAAAGGTGCACTACAGGTATCTCCGAAAGTGTCTGTTGGGTTGGCACGAATCGAGACTGGGATTTGTCACTCCGTATGACGGAGAGGTATCTCTGGGCCCACTCGGTAATGCATCATCATAATGAGCTCAATGTGACTAAGTAGTTAGTCACGGGATCATGCATTACGGAACGAGTAAAGTGACTTGCTGGTAACGAGATTGAACAAGGTATTGGGATACCGATGATCGAATCTCGGGCAAGTAACGTACCGATTGACAAAGGGAATTGCATACGAGATTGCTTGAATCCCTGGCATCGTGGTTCATCCGATGAGATCATTGTGGAACATGTAGGAGACAACATGGGTATCTAGATCCCGCTGTTGGTTATTGGCCGGAGAGATGTCTCGGTCATGTCTGCATGATTCCCGAACCCATAGGGTCTACACACTTAAGGTTCGGTGACGCTAGAGTTGTTATGGGAAATAGTATGTGGTCACCGAAGGTAGTTCAGAGTCCCAGATGTGATCCCGGACGTCACGAGGAGTTCCATAATGGTCTGGCGATGAAGGTTGATATATTGGACGAAGAGTATTGGAGTCCGGAAGTGTTCCGGGGGTACCAGGCTATGGCCAGCATGACCGAAAGGTGTTTCGGGAGCCCCGACAAGTGTTGGAGGGCCTCATGGGCCAAAGGGGAGGGGGCAAACCATCCCACTAAGGGGTGGTGCGCCCCCACACCCTTTCCCATGTTAGTTGGGGAGGTGGGGCGCCTCCACCTAGCTTGGGAGGCAATCCTCCACCTGCTTGGCTTGGGGGGCAAGTCTCCCTAGGATTTTCCCTAGGGAGATCCAATCTGCTTGGCCGCCGCCCCCTAGGGGAAACCCTAGGGAGCCTCCCCCTCTCCCCTTGCCCCTATATATAGTGGAGGGGTGGGAGGGCAGCGGCACCTCTCCCCTGGAGCAGCCCTCTCCCTCCTCCAACACCTCCTCCTCCTCCGTAGTGCTTGGCGAAGCCCTGCTGGAGAACCACGAGCTCCACCATCACCATGCCTTCGTGCTGTCGGAGTTCTACCTCAACTTCTCCTCCCCCCTTGATGGATCAAGAAGGAGGAGACGTCCCCGGGCAGTACTTGTGTTGAACGCGGAGGCACCGTCCGTTCGGCGCTTAGATCAGAATCGACCACGATCTGAATCGCTGCGTGTATGAATCCACCAACCGCGTCTTGTAACACTTCCGCTTTGCGATCTTGAAGGCTATGAAGATGCATTCCCCTCTCTCTTGTTGCAGGAATCTTCATAGATTGATCTTGGTGATGCATAGAAAATTTTGAATTTCTGCTACGTTCCCCAACAGTGGCGTCATGAGCTAGGTCTATTGCGTAGATTCTATGCACGACTAGAACACAAGTAGTTGTGGGCGTTGGTTTTGTTCAATATGCTTACCGTTACTAGTCCTTTCTTGTTTCCACGGTATTGTGGGATGAAGCGGCCCGGACGGACCTTATATGTACACTTACATGAGACAGGTTCCACCGACTGACATGCACTTGTTGCATAAGGTGGCTAGCGGGTGCCAGTCTCTCCCACTTTAGTCAGATCGGATTTGATGAAAAGGGTCCTTATGAAGGGTAAATAGCAATTGGCATATCACGTTGTGGTTTTGGCGTAGGTAAGAAACGTTCTTGCTAGAAACCTATAGCATCCACGTAAAAACTTACAACAACAATTAGAGGACGTCTAACTTGTTTTTGCAGCATATGCCATGTGATGTGATATGGCCAAGAAGGATGTGATGAATGAAACATATGTGATGTATGAGATTGATCATATTCTTGTAATAGGAATCACGACTTGCATGTCGATGAGTATGACAACCGGTAGGATCCATAGGAGTTGTCTTTAATTATTGTATGACTTGCGTGTCACTGAATAACGCCATGCAATTACTTTACTTCATTGCTAAACCGTTAGCTATAATCGTAGAAGTATTCAGTTGGCGAGACAACTTCATGGAGACACGATGATGGAGATCATGATGATGGAGATCATGGTGTCATG
Source organism: Triticum aestivum (assembly GCF_018294505.1). Classification (NCBI taxonomy): domain Eukaryota; kingdom Viridiplantae; phylum Streptophyta; class Magnoliopsida; order Poales; family Poaceae; genus Triticum; species Triticum aestivum. The sequence goes on along the minus strand of NC_057807.1, from coordinate 646,036,345 downwards.
CCGGTGACGATGATGATCATGGAGCCCCGAAGATGGAGATCAAAAGAAGCAAAATGATATTGGCCATATCATGTCACTATTTGATTGCATGTGATGTTTATCATGTTTATGCATCTTATTTGCTTAGAACGACAGTAGTAAATAAGATGATCCCTCATAATAATTTCAAGAAAGTGTCCCCCCTAACTATGCACCGTTGTGAAAGTTCGTTGTTTCGAAGCACCACGTGATGATCGGGTGTGATAGATTCTAAAGTTCACATACAATGGGTGTAAGCCAGATTTACACATGCAAAACACTTAGGTTGACTTGACGAGCCTAGCATGTACAGACATGGCCTCGGAACACAAGAGACCGAAAAGGTCGAACATGAGTCGTATAGTAGATACGATCAACATGAAGATGTTCACTGATGATGACTAGTCCGTCTCACGTGATGATCGGACACGACCTAGTTGACTCGGATCATGTATCACTTAGATGACTAGAGGGATGTCTATCTGAGTGGGAGTTCATTAAATAATTTCATTAGATGAACTTAATTATCATGAACATAGTCAAAAGGTCTTTGCAAATTATGTCGTAGCTCGAGTTTTCGTTCTACTGTTTTAGATATGTTCCTAGAGAAAATTTAGTTGAAAGTTGATAGTAGAAGTTATGCGGACTCGGTCCGTAAACTGAGGATTGTCCTCATTGCTGCGTAGAAGGCTTATGTCCTTAATGCACCGCTCGGTGTGCTGAACCTCGAACGTCGTCTGTGGATGTTGTGAACAACTGACATACACGTCTTGATGACTACATGATAGTTCAGTAATCTTAAACGGTTTAGAATTGTGGCGTCGAAGACATTTTTGAAACGTCGCGGAACTTATGAGATGTTCCAAGGGATGAAATTGGGATTTTAGGCTCGTGCCCATGTCAAGAGGTGTGAGAAAAGCTCAATCATTGAGCTTGTACTCAGATTGTCTGGGTACAAAAATCACTTGAATCGAGTGGGAGTTAATCTTCCAGATGAGATAGTGATGTTTCTCCAAAGTCATTGCCACCAAGCTACTAGAGCTTCGTGATGAACTATAACCTATCAGGGATATATATGATGATCCTTGAAATATTTGCAATGTTTGACACCGCGAAAGTAGAAATCAAGAAGGAGCATCAATTGTTGATGGTTAGTGAAACCACTAGTTTCAAGAAGGGCAAGGGCAAGAAGGGATACTTCATGAAATGGCAAATCAGTTGCTGCTCTAGTGAAGAAACCCAAGGTTGAACCCAAACCCGAGACTAAGTGCTTCTGTAATGAGGGGAACAGTCACTGAAGCAGAACTACCCTAGATACTTGGTAGATGAGAAGGCTGGCAAGGTCGACAGAAGTATATTGGATATACATTATATTGATGTGTACTTTACTAGTACTCCTAGCAGCACCATGGTAATAGATACCGGTTTAGTTGCTAAGTGTTAGTAACTCGAAATAAAAGGCTACGGAATAAACGGAGACTAGCTAAAGGTGAGATGATGATATGGTTTGGAAGTGTTTCCAAGGTTGATGTGATCAAGCATCGCATACTCCCTCTACCATCGAGATTGGTGTTAAACATAAATAATTGTTATTTGGTGTTTGCGTTGAGCATAGACATGATTGGATTATGTTTATCGCAATTCGGTTATTCATTTAAGGAGAATAATGGTTACTCTGTTTATTTGAATAATACCTTCAATGGTCTTGCACCTAAAATGAATGGTTTATTGAATCTCGATCGTAGTGATACACATGTTCATGCCAAAAGATATAAGATAGTAATGATATAGTGCCACCTACTTGTGGCACTTCCATTTGAGTCATATTGGTATAAAACGCATGAAGAAGCTCCATGTTGATGGATCTTTGGACTGACTCATTTTTGAAAAGATTGAGACATGTGAACCATGTCTATTGGTATATACGCATGAAGAAACTCCATGCAGATAGACCATTTGGACTCACTTGATCTTGAATCACTTGAGACATGCAAATCATACCACATGGGCAAGATGACTGAAAGCCTCGTTTTCAGTAAAATGGAACAAGAAAGCAACATGTTGGAAGTAATACATTTTGATGTGTGCAGTCCAATGAGTCCTGAGGCATGCAGTGGATATCGTTATGTTCTTACTTCACCGATGATTTGAGTAGATACTGAGTATATTTACTTGATGAAACACAAGTCCGAATTATTCAATGGTTCAAGTAATTTTAGAGTGAAGTTGAAGATTGTCGTGACAAGAGGATAAAATGTCTATGATATGATCATAGAGATGAATATCTGAGTTGCGAGTTTGGTACACAATTGAGACATTGTGGAAATTGTTTCACAACTAACACCGCCTGGAACACCATAGTGTGATGGTGTGTCCTAACATCATAGATGCACCCCATTGGATATGGGGCATACCATGATGTCTCTTATCGAATTACCACTATCGTTCATGGGTTAGGCATTAGAGACAACCACATTCACTTTAAATAGGGCACCACGTAACTCCGTTGATATGACACCGTACGAACTATGGTTTAGAGAAACCTAAGCTGTCGTTTATTGAAAGTTTGGGACTGCGACGCTTATGTGAAAAAAAGTTTCATCCTGATAAGCTCGAACCCAAAGCGGATAAATACATCTTCATAGGACACCCAAATCAGTTGGGTATACCTCCTATTTCATATTCCGACGAATGGCTCGAGGCCATAAAATCCGAGAGAGGATCCATGTATGAAAACAAAGTATAGACTTTGGAAGAACTACTCGATGGTCGTAAGGCTGTTGAGTACAGATGGATTTTAAAAGGAAGACAGACAATAAGTGTCACCATTAAGAAAGCTCGACTTGTCGTTAAGATGTTTTCCGACAAGTTCAAGGAGTTGACTACGGTGAGACTTTCTCACTTGTAGCGATGCTAAGAGTCTGTTGGAATTGTATTAGCAGTTACTGCATTATTTATGAAATCTTGCAGATAGGATGTCAAACCATTGTCTCCTCGACAATTTTCTTGAGGAAAGGTTGTATGTGATACAACCAGAAGGTTTTGTCAATCCTAAAATATGCTAACAAGTATTCAAAGCGCCAGCAATCCTTCTAAGGACTGGAGTAAGCATCTCGGAGTTGGAATATACGCTTTGATGAGATGATCAAAGATTTTGGGTTTATAAAAAGTTTATGAGAAACTTGTATTTCCAAAGAAGTGAGTGGGAGAACTATAAAATTTCTGATGAGTATATGTTGTTGACATATTGTTGATCGGAAATGATGTAGAATTTCTGGAAAGCATATAGGGTTGTTTGAAAAATGGTTTTCAATGGAAATCCTATATTAAGCTACTTGAACATTGAGCATCGAGATCTATAAGGATAGATCAAAACGCTTAATAATACTTTCAAATGAATACATACCGTGACAAGATTTTGAAGGAGTTCAAAATAGATCGGCAAAGAAGGAGTTCTTGGCTGTGTTATAAGGTGTGAGCATTGAGTAAAACTCAAGATCTGACCACGGCAGAAGAGAGAGAAAGGACGAAGGTCGTACCCTATGCTTTAGACGTAGGCTCCGTAGTATGCTATGCTGTGTACCACACCTGAAGTGTGCCTTGCCATGAGTCAGTCAAGGGGTACAAGTGTGATCCAGAAATGGATCATAGGACATCGGTCAAGGTTATCCTTAGTAACTAGTTGACTAAGGAATTTTCTCAATTATGGAGGTGGTAAAAGAGTTCATCGTAAAGGGTTACGCCGATGCAAACTTTGCCACTAATCTGGATGACTCTGAGTAGTAGACCGGATTCGTATAGTAGAGATGTTATTTGGAATAGTTCCAAATGGCGCGTGGTAGATGCATATAGGAGATGACATAGAGATTTGTAAAGCACACACGGATCGGAAAGATTCAGACCCGTTGACTAATAACCTCTCTCACAAGCGAGATATGATCAAACCCAATGGGTGTTGAATTCATTACAATCACATAGTGATGGGAACTAGATTATTGACTCTAGTCAAGTGGGAGACTGTTGGAAAGATGCCCTGGAGGCAATAATAAAATGGTTATTATTATATTTCCTTGTTCACGATAATTGTCTATTGTTCATGCTATAATTGTATTAACTGGAAACCGTAATACATGTGTGAATAGATAGACCACAACATGTCCCTAGTGAGCCTCTAGTTGACTAGCTCGTTGATCAATAGATGGTTATGGTTTCCTGACCATGGACATTGGATGTCATTGATAATAGGATCACATCATTAGGAGAATGATGTGATGGACAAGACCCAATCCTAAGCATAGCACAAGATCGTGTAGTTCGTTTGCTAAAGCTTTTCTAATGTCAAGTATCATTTCCTTATACCGTAGGAATGTTTTGGGTGTACCAAACGTCACAACATAACTGGGTGGCTATAAAGGTGCACTACAGGTATCTCCGAAAGTGTCTGTTGGGTTGGCATGAATCGAGACTGGGATTTGTCACTCCATATGACGAAGAGGTATCTCTGGGTCCACTCGGTAATGCATCATCATAATGAGCTCAATTTGACTAAGTAGTTAGTCACAGGATCATGCATTACGGAACGAGTAAAGTGACTTGCTGGTAACGAGATTGAACGAGGTATTGGGATACCGACGATCGAATCTCGGGCAAGTAACGTACCGATTGAAAAAGGGAATTGCATACGGGATTGCTTGAATCCCCGGCATCGTGGTTCATCCGATGAGATCATCGTGGAACATGTGGGAGCCAACATGGGTATCCAAATCCCGCTGTTGGTTATTGGCTGGAGAGATGTGTAGGTCATGTCTGCATGATTCCCGAACCCGTAGGGTCTACACACTTAAGGTTCGGTGACGCTAGAGTTGTTATGGGAAATAGTATGTGGTTACCGAAGGTAGTTCGGAGTCTCGGATGTGATCCCGAACATCGTGAGGAGTTCCATAATGGTCCGGCGATGAAGATCGATATATTGGACGAAGGGTATTGGAGTCCGGAAGTGTTCGGGGGGTACCAGGCTATGGCCAGCATGACCGAAAGGTGTTTCGGGAGCCCCGACAAGTGTTGGAGGGCCTCTTGGGCCAAAGGGGAAGGGGAAAACCAGCCCACTAAGGCGTGGTGAGCCCCCACACCCTTTACTACGTTAGTTGGGGAGGTGGGGCGCCTCCACCTAGCTTGGGAGGCAATCCTCCACCTGCTTGGCTTGGAGGGCAAGTCTCCCTAGGATTTTCCCTAGGGAGAACCAATCTGCTTGGCCGCCGCCCCCCTAGGGGAAACCCTAGGGAGCCTCCCCCTCTCCCCTTGCCCCTATATATAGTGGAGGGGTGGGAAGGCAGCGGCACCTCTCCCCTAGAGCAGCCCTCTCCCTCCTCCAACACCTCCTCCTCCTCTGTAGTGCTTGGCGAAGCCCTGCTGGAGAACCACGAGCTCCACCATCACCACGCCGTCGTGCTGTCGGAGTTCTCCCTCAACTTCTCCTCCCCCCTTGCTGGATCAAGAAGGAGGAGACGTCCCCGGGCTATACGTGTGTTGAACGGGGAGGCGCCGTCCGTTCGGTGCTTAGATCGGAATCGAGCGTGATCTGAATCGCTGCGTGTACGACTCCACCAACCGCGTTCTTGTAACGCTTCCGCTTTGCGATCTTCAAGGGTATGAATATACACTCCCCTCTCTCTTGTTGCTAGAATCTCCATAGATTGATCTTGGTGATGCGTAGAAAATTTTGAATTTCTGCTACATTCCCCAACACTACACACACACACACACACACACACACACACACCATAACCTCCTCGGGGGCGCGCGCACAGACACCCCCCTCCCTCACTCGAAACCCTAGCAAGGTCCCTGCCGCCACCGCCGCATCGAGACCTCCATTGTCAACATCTGCCGGTTTGCCTGTGCTGCTTACCCACCGATCTCCATACCAAGGCCGCCCTGAGTTTCTTAGATGACGCCTGCCAAATGCCCCTTTTCCCCCAGATCCCCATCCCCCACTCCAGAGTGTTGTATCCTAAGCCCGACTACGCTTCACGTGGAGCTCGAGGAGCGACTGTCCTAAAAGAGGTGTATCGCAGTCTCTTCGCCCGACGTCACCGAGGAAGCTGATCACCATTACTGGCGGCAGGAACTCAAGCAGCGGGCTAGAGTATGGGGGCATGTCTCTTCCGCCGGCTACGACATCGAGGTCATCAACAGAGACGGCCTGAGGCGGGCTATGTCACAGGTTAAGTGGCCCACCCCAACCCCTCGGGTTCAACTGCCGTCGATCTCATGCATGGCCCCGCTAATAATCTCCTCTGGCTCGCTGTCAATAACTTGCCATCCTACATCACCATCGAGTCCCTTTTGTCATTTTTGAAGGACACGTTCTGTGACGCTGTCTTGGGATCCACAGCTTCCAAGTCAGACCTCATCGATGGTGACCACGAGGAGGGCACCGTCTCCGGCTCTTCCAAGGGGAAAGAGCCCATCTGCTCTTCCAAGGGAAAAGAGCCCGTCTGCGACATCAGGGAGGGCACCCTACAACCATGCTCTTCCAAGGGGAAGGAGCCCATCTGCGACAACATGGAGCGCATCCAGGGTCCGTGCTCTTCCCACGGGAACGAGCCCATCTACGACAAGTGAGGAAACCCATGATTTGTTTTGCCGTGCCTCTTCACAGGGGGAAACCCATGATTTATTTTGTCGAGTTCCTTTTGTAGTGTAGTGAGAATATATCCAGTTTTAATTGCTATATCGGGTTGTTTGCACTATGCCTTGTTTATTTCAGTTGTTCACAATGCAATGCTCTGTATGTGCAATAATTTATTGTGCAGTACATTTCATCAATCTAGTTTTAAACATACCGATAGGAATGCATATATTTGCTTGTTGTTAAGCCAGTTATAGCTAGCATATGCCTTTTTTAAAGTTTTTTGATTTTCCTGTTGTTTGTAGTTAGCATATGTCCAGTTTCAAATGCTATCTTTGGTTGTTCGTAGTATGCCTTGTTTATTCCAGTTATTCACAACGTGATGTCCTATATGTGGAAGTATGAATTGTACAGTTCAATTTCATCAATACCAGTTTCAACAATACCACTATGGCCCTGTTTATTTCGGATTCTGGGAACAGATTCAGCTTTGCCAGTGAAGCCGAATCTGGAATTGAAACAAACAACTATTTGGAATCAGCTTTGCCAGTGAAGCTGAATCTGGATTTGGGTCATTTTTAGTGCAATTTCCTGAAGCACCTCAAAGTGTACTTCAGTGGTGAAGCTGATTGGCAGAAAGAGCTTCGCCACTGAAGCGAATCCATAGGTGATTAAAATCCAACCGAAGCTGAAACAAACAGGGCATGAATGACTATATTTGGTTGCTGCATCTTGTAGTTAAACACGCCTTTCCATTTTTATTTAACAATAACATGTACTTAGACCGGCACAATTCTAGTTTGAATGACTATGTTTGCTTGTTGTTATATGCTCACTATTTAGGATATCAGTAGCTGGTACCATATAGGACGGGGGTTGATAAGGGACTAATCGGTGAATCGGACTTTTAACTGAATATATGTGCAACCCCTTTATTGTTAGGTTAACTAGGGCCATATGTAATATATCTGCGGCTACATAGCAACATGCACTATACTTAATGTGTACATATGCAATCCTAGGCTACATAGCAACAAGGAAGAGTGTTACCTTAATGTTCTGATGATGTCTAGATACACGTAGAAGAGCAGCAGCAACAACAACAACAACACAACCTGTTTGGATACTCAAGTTAGCTTAGAGGTTAGAGTTAGTTTCTAGCTCATGACTAACCCTGAACTAACTCCATCCAAAGAGGTGTTTGGATGACAGGGTTAGATACTTAGATTGACAATAAATGCACTAGGAGAACTAGCTCCAATTAGCACCTCTTGGGTTGGATAGTTCTTTTGGGTGGGTTAATAGATGCAACTAGCTCAAACTAGCCCTCATGTTTAGATATACTTTAGGGCTATTTGAGCCCGAACTAGCTCAAACTAACTCTAACCCATGGATATAGCAGCAGTTAATCAGCCGATAACTTGTAAGAATGCAATAAACTCCTTCTGATCCATAATATAAGATGTTAATTCATCTAATATGTGAGTATATTAGATGTTATAAGATATTATAAAAGAGTGTTGTACTCCATCATTGTGCAATTGGTGTTTATCTTCTAATATTAACGTGGTGCTTTTAGGTACATATGTCATTGGTAAAGATCCGCGCTTAGACCCTTTCTACGTATGAGGAAATGAGATATCAATGAACCAACATCAAGTGAGGAAGCTGATAAAGATTGTTAGTAAAATGGGTCAAAAGATGCAATTAAACTATTTGTTTACACTTTATGCAATACAACAACGAACTGTGGGATGGTAAGTAAGAACTCTACAGTCATCTTTTTACTGCCCATAATGAGTTGTGTTAGATGACAATGTCTGAATCTTTTTTCCTTTGAAGTGGTTCCCAAAGCAGTTTACTAAAGATTACCTCTCAAGCTACATGATCGGTGGGCATGCAAAGGTTAAAGTATTTCTACCAGAACACGATGATTATCTAGATGTTTCCATGAAGACCATGAAGGATGTGCGGTCGGCCATCACAAGGGGTTGGACTAGAGTCGTGCGTGCCTTCTGCATGTAGGAGGGCACAATATGGGCCTTCCGCTTCACCTTGTTCAGCAACAAGAATGTATTTCGCCTCTTTCTTTACTGTCTTTTGTAGTACAAGTATACAACTGTGGTTCATCATTATTATTTGGTTCTTATGTAATTCTTGATGTGTACCTATGAATCGAATAATGCATTAGTTGTCTGAACCTGATGGATATGAATAAAGATATAGCATACATTCAATTTCAATTTCAATTTGATATAGCAGGAATTAAATTACGGTGAAATTACGCTCTCCAGGTTGTTAGGGCACACGGTTGGTAAAATACAAACATTTGTGATATACACCATAATCCGAGACGGTTCACAGCAAGGAAACGTGTGCAAGCGTGCACACAGTTGCCGTTTGCAAAGCGTGTGTGATGTCAGACAATATCACAAATGGTGATGGCAAACTAACCGTCTGCGATAGTTGCCTTATCGTACACGATTTGCAACCATGAGACAATGTGGAAATTGTTTGGTACACAATTGAGACATTGTGGAAATTGTTTCACAACTAACACCGTCTGGAACACCATAGTGTGATGGTGTGTCCGAACATCATAGATGCACCCCATTGGATATGGGGCATACCATGATGTCTCTTATCGAATTACCACTATCGTTCATGGGTTAGGCATTAGAGATAACCACATTCACTTTAAATAGGGCACCACGTAACTCCATTGATATGACACCGTACGAACTATGGTTTAGAGAAACCTAAGCTGTCGTTTCATGAAAGTTTGGGACTGCGACGCTTATGTGAAAAAAAGTTTCATCCTGATAAGCTCGAACCCAAAGCGGATAAATACATCTTCATAGGACACCGAAATCAGTTGGGTATACCTCCTATTTCAGATCCGGAAGCAAAAGTGATTGTTTCTAGTAACAGGTCCTTTCTTGAGGAAAAGTTTCTATCGAAAGAATTGAGTGGGAGGATGGTGGAGACTTGATATGGTTATTGAACCGTCACTACAACTAGTGTGTAGTAGGGCACATGAAGTTGTTCCTGTGGCACCTACACCAATTGAAGTGGAAGCTGATGATAGTGATCATGAAGCCTCGGATCAAGTCACTGTCGAACCTCGTAGGACGACAAGGACACGTACTGCTTCAGAGTGGTACAGTAATCCTGTCTTGGAGGTCATGTTGCTAGACAACAATGAATCTACAAGCTATGGAGAAGCGATGGTGGGCCCGGATTCCGACGAATGGCTCGAGGCCATAAAATCCGAGAGAGGATCCATGTATGAAAACAAAGTATAGACTTTGGAAGAACTACTCGATGGTCGTAAGGCTGTTGAGTACAGATGGATTTTAAAAGGAAGACAGACAATAAGTGTCACCATTAAGAAAGCTCGACTTGTCGTTAAGATGTTTTCCGACAAGTTCAAGGAGTTGACTACGGTGAGACTTTCTCACTCGTAGCGATGCTAAGAGTTTGTTGGAATTGTATTAGCAGTTACTGCATTATTTATGAAATCTTGCAGATAGGATGTCAAAACATTGTCTCTTCGACAATTTTCTTGAGGAAAGGTTGTATGTGATACAACCAGAAGGTTTTGTCAATCCTAAAATATGCTAACAAGTATGCAAAGCGCCAGCGATCCTTCTAAGGACTGGAGTAAGCATCTCGGGGTTGGTATATATGCTTTGATGAGATGATCAAAGATTTTAGGTTTATACAAAGTTTATGAGAAACTTGTGTTTCCAAAGAAGTGAGTGGGAGAACTATAAAATTTCTGATGAGTATATGTTGTTGACATATTGTTGATCGGAAATGATGTAGAATTTCTGGAAAGCATATAGGGTTGTTTGAAAAATGTTTTTCAATGGAAACCCTGTATTAAGCTACTTGAACATTGAGCATCGAGATCTATAAGGATAGATCAAAACGCTTAATAGTACTTTCAAATGAATACATACCGTGACAAGATTTTGAAGGAGTTCAAAATAGATCGACAAAGAAGGAGTTCTTGGCTGTGTTATAAGGCGTGAGCATTGAGTAAAACTCAAGATCTGACCATGGCAGGAGAGAGAGAAAGGAAGAAGGTCCTCCCCTATGCTTTAGATGTAGGCTCCGTAGTATGCTATGCTGTGTACCACACCTGAAGTGTGCCTTGCCATGAGTCAGTCAAGGGGTACAAGTGTGATCCAGGAATGGATCACAGGACAGCGGTCAAGGTTGTCCTTAGTAACTAGTTGACTAAGAAATTTTCTCAATTATGGAGGTGGTAAAAGAGTTCATCGTAAAGGGTTACGCCGATGCAAACATTGACACTAATCTGGATGACTCTGAGTAGTAGACCGGATTCGTATAGTAGAGCTGTTATTTGGATTAGTTCGAAATGGCGTGTGGTAGCTGCATATAGGAGATGACATAGAGATTTGTAAAGCACACACAGATCTGAAAGATTCATACCCGTTGACTAATAACCTCTCTCACAAGAGAGATATGATCAAACCCAATGGGTGTTGAATTCATTACAATCACATAGTGTTGGAAATATTCCCTAGAGGCAATAATAAAATGGTTATTATTATATTTCCTTGTTCACGATAATTGTCTATTGTTCATGCTATAATTGTATTAACTGGAAACCGTAATACATGTGTGAATAGATAGACCACAACATGTCCCTAGTGAGCCTCTAGTTGACTAGCTCGTTGATCAATAGATGGTTATGGTTTCCTGACCATGGACATTGGATGTCATTGATAACGGGATCACATCATTAGGAGAATGATGTGATGGACAAGACCCAATCCTAAGCATAGCAGAAGATCGTGTAGTTTGTTTGCTAAAGCTTTTCTAATGTCAAGTATCATTTCCTTAGACCATGAGATTGTGCAACTCCCGGATACCGTGGGAATTCTTTGGGTGTACCAAACGTCACAACGTAACTGGGTGTCTATAAAGGTGCACTACAGGTATCTCCGAAAGTGTCTGTTGGGTTGGCATGAATCGAGACTGGGATTTCTCACTCCGTATGACGGAGAGGTGTCTCTGGGCCCACTCGGTAATGCATCATCATAATGAGCTCAATGTGACTAAGTAGTTAGTCACGGGATCATGCATTACGGAACGAGTAAAGTGACTTGCTGGTAACGAGATTGAACAAGGTATTGGGATACCGATGATCGAATCTCGGGCAAGTAACGTACCGATTGACAAAGGGAATTGCATACGAGATTGCTTGAATCCCTGGCATCGTGGTTCATCCGATGAGATCATCGTGGAACATGTAGGAGACAACATGGGTATCTAGATCCCGCTGTTGGTTATTGGCCGGAGAGATGTCTCGGTCATGTCTGCATGATTCCCGAACCCATAGGGTCTACACACTTAAGGTTCGGTGACGCTAGAGTTGTTATGGGAAATAGTATGTGGTCACTGAAGGTAGTTCAGAGTCCCAGATGTGATCCCGGACGTCACGAGGAGTTCCATAATGGTCCGGCGATGAAGATTGATATATTGGACGAATAGTATTGGAGTCCGGAAGTGTTCCAGGGGTACCAGGCTATGGCCAGCATGACCGAAAGGTGTTTCGGGAGCCCCGACAAGTGTTGGAGGGCCTCATGGGCCAAAGGGGAGGGGGCAAACCATCCCACTAAGGGGTGGTGCGCCCCCACACCCTTTCCCATGTTAGTTGGGGAGGTGGGGCGCCTCCACCTAGCTTGGGAGGCAATCCTCCACCTGCTTGGCTTGGGGGGCAAGTCTCCCTAGGATTTTCCCTAGGGAGATCCAATCTGCTTGGCCGCCGCCCCCTAGGGGAAACCCTAGGGAGCCTCCCCCTCTCCCCTTGCCCCTATATATAGTGGAGGGGTGGGAGGGCAGCGGCACCTCTCCCCTGGAGCAGCCCTCTCCCTCCTCCAACACCTCCTCCTCCTCCGTAGTGCTTGGCGAAGCCCTGCTGGAGAACCACGAGCTCCACCATCACCACGCCGTCGTGCTGTCGGAGTTCTCCCTCAACTTCTCCTCCATCCTTGATGGATCAAGAAGGAGGAGACGTCCCTGGGCAGTACTTGTGTTGAACGCGGAGGCACCGTCCGTTCGGCGCTTAGATCGGAATCGACCGCGATCTGAATCGCTGCATGTATGAATCCACCAACCGCGTCTTGTAACGCTTCCGCTTTGTGATATTGAAGGCTATGAAGATACACTCCCCTCTCTCTTGTTGCAGGAATCTTCATAGATTGATCTTGGTGATGCATAGAAAATTTTGAATTTCTGCTACGTTCCCCAACAGTGGCGTCATGAGCTAGGTCTATTGCGTAGATTCTATGCACGACTAGAACACAAGTAGTTGTGGGCGTTGGTTTTGTTCAATATGCTTACCGTTACTAGTCCTTTCTTGTTTCCACGGTATTGTGGGATGAAGCGGCCCGGACGGACCTTATATGTACACTTACATGAGACAGGTTCCACCGACTGACATGCACTTGTTGCATAAGGTGGCTAGCGGGTGCCAGTCTCTCCCACTTTAGTCGGATCGGATTCGATGAAAAGGGTCCTTATGAAGGGTAAATAGCAATTGGCATATTACGTTGTGGTTTTGGCGTAGGTAAGAAACGTTCTTGCTAGAAACCTATAGCATCCACATAAAAACTTGCAACAACAATTAGAGGACGTCTAACTTGTTTTTGCAGCATATGCCATGTGATGTGATATGGCCAAGAAGGATGTGATGAATGAAACATATGTGATGTATGAGATTGATCATATTCTTTTAATAGGAATCACGACTTGCATGTCGATGAGTATGACAACCGGTAGGATCCATAGGAGTTGTCTTTAATTATTGTATGACTTGCGTGTCACTGAATAACGCCATGCAATTACTTTACTTCATTGCTAAACCGTTAGCTATAGTAGTAGAAGTAATCAGTTGGCGAGACAACTTTATGGAGACACGATGATCGAGATCATGGTGTCATGCCAGTGACGATGATGATCATGGAGCCCCGAAGATGGAGATCAAAAGAAGCAAAATGATATTGGCCATATCATGTCACTATTTGATTGCATGTGATGTTTATCATGTTTATGCATCTTATTTGCTTAGAACGACAGTAGTAAATAAGATGATCCCTCATAATAATTTCAAGAAAGTGTCCCCCCTAACTGTGCACCGTTGTGAAAGTTCGTTGTTTCGAAGCACCACGTGATGATCGGGTGTGATAGATTCTAAAGTTCACATACAATGGGTGTAAGCCAGATTTACACATGCAAAACACTTAGGTTGACTTGACGAGCCTAGCATGTACAGACATGGCCTCGGAACACAAGAGACCGAAAGGTTGAACATGAGTCGTATAGTAGATACGATCAACATGAAGATGTTCACTGATGATGACTAGTCCGTCTCACGTGATGATCCGACACGACCTAGTTGACTCGGATCATGTATCACTTAGATGACTAGAGGGATGTCTATCTGAGTGGGAGTTCATTAAATAATTTCATTAGATGAACTTAATTATCATGAACATACTCAAAAGGTCTTTGCAAATTATGTCGTAGCTGGAGTTTTAGTTCTACTGTTTTAGATATGTTCCTAGAGAAAATTTAGTTGAAAGTTGATAGTAGAAGTTATGCGGACTCGGTCCGTAAACTGAGGATTGTCCTCATTGCTGCGTAGAAGGCTTATGTCCTTAATGCACCACTCGGTGTGCTGAACCTCGAACGTTGTCTGTGGATGTTGTGAACAACTGACATAAACGTCTTGATGACTACATGATAGTTCAGTAATCTTAAAAGGTTTAGAATTGTGGCGTCGAAGACATTTTTGAAACGTCGCGGAACATATGAGATGTTCCAAGGGATGAAATTGGGATTTCAGGCTCGTGCCCATGTCAAGAGGTGTGAGAAAAGCTCAATCGTTGAGCTTGTACTCAGATTGTCTGGGTACAAAAATCACTTGAATCGAGTGGGAGTTAATCTTCCAGATGAGATAGTGATGTTTCTCCAAAGTCATTGCCACCAAGCTACTAGAGCTTCGTGATGAACTATAACCTATCAGGGATATATATGATGATCCTTGAAATATTTGCAATGTTTGACACCGCGAAAGTAGAAATCAAGAAGGAGCATCAATTGTTGATGGTTAGTGAAACCACTAGTTTCAAGAAGGGCAAGGGCAAGAAGGGATACTTCATGAAATGGCAAATCAGTTGCTGCTCTAGTGAAGAAACCCAAGGTTGAACCCAAACCCGAGACTAAGTGCTTCTGTAATGAGGGGAACAGTCACTGAAGCAGAACTACCCTAGATACTTGGTAGATGAGAAGGCTGGCAAGGTCGACAGAAGTATATTGGATATACATTATATTGATGTGTACTTTACTAGTACTCCTAGTAGCACCATGGTAATAGATACCGGTTTAGTTGCTAAGTGTTAGTAACTCGAAATAAAAGGCTACGGAATAAACGGAGACTAGCTAAAGGTGAGATGATGATATGGTTTGGAAGTGTTTCCAAGGTTGATGTGATCAAGCATCGCATACTCCCTCTACCATCGAGATTAGTGTTAAACCTAAATAATTGTTATTTGGTGTTTGCGTTGAGCATAGACATGATTGGATTATGTTTATCGCAATACGGTTATTCATTTAAGGAGAATAATGGTTACTCTGTTTATTTGAATAATACCTTCAATGGTCTTGCACCTAAAATGAATGGTTTATTGAATCTCGATCGTAGTGATACACATGTTCATGCCAAAAGATATAAGATAGTAATGATATAGTGCCACCTACTTGTGGCACTGCCATTTGAGTCATATTGGTATAAAACGCATGAAGAAGCTCCATGTTGATGGATCTTTGGACTGACTCGTTTTTGAAAAGATTGAGACATGTGAACCATGTCTATTGGTATATACGCATGAAGAAACTCCATGCAGATAGACCATTTGGACTCACTTGATTTTGAATCACTTGAGACATGCAAATCATACCACATGGGCAAGATGACTGAAAGCCTCGTTTTCAGTAAAATGGAACAAGAAAGCAACTTGTTGGAAGTAATACATTTTGATGTGTGCAGTCCAATGAGTGCTGAGGCATGCAGTGGATATCGTTATGTTCTTACTTCACAGATGATTTGAGTAGATACTGAGTATATTTACTTGATGAAACACAAGTCTGAATTATTCAATGGTTCATGTAATTTTAGAGTGAAGTTGAAGATTGTCGTGACAAGAGGATAAAATGTCTATGATATGATCATAGAGATGAATATCTGAGTTGCGAGTTTGGTACACAATTGAGACATTGTGGAAATTGTTTCACAACTAACACCGCCTGGAACACCATAGTGTAATGGTGTGTCCGAACATCATAGATGCACCCCATTGGATATGGGGCATACCATGATGTCTCTTATCGAATTACCACTATCGTTCATGGGTTAGGCATTAGAGACAACCACATTCACTTAAAATAGGGCACCACGTAACTCCGTTGATATGACACCGTACGAACTATGGTTTAGAGAAACCTAAGCTGTCGTTTATTGAAAGTTTGGGACTGCGACGCTTATGTGAAAAAAAGTTTCATCCTGATAAGCTCGAACCCAAAGCGGATAAATACATCTTCATAGGACACCCAAATCAGTTGGGTATACCTCCTATTTCAGATCCGGAAGCAAAAGTGATTGTTTCTAGTAATGGGTCCTTTCTCGAGGAAAAGTTTCTCTCGAAAGAATTGAGTGGGAGGATGGTGGAGACTTGATATGGTTATTGAACCGTCACTACAACTAGTGTGTAGTAGGGCACAGGAAGTTGTTCCTGTGGCACCTACACCAATTGAAGTGGAAGCTGATGATAGTGATCATGAAGCCTCGGATCAAGTCACTGTCGAACCTCGTAGGACGACAAGGACGCGTACTGCTTCAGAGTGGTACGGTAATCTTGTCTTGGAGGTCATGTTGCTAGACAACAATGAACCTACGAGCTATGGAGAAGCAATGGTGGGCCCGGATTCTGAAATTTGGCTCGAGGCCATAAAATCCGAGAGAGGATCCATGTATGAAAACAAGTATAGACTTTGGAAGAACTACCCGATGGTCGTAAGGCTGTTTAGTACAGATGGATTTTAAAAGGAAGACAGACAATGATGGTAAGTGTCACCATTAAGAAAGCTCGACTTGTCGTTAAGATGTTTTCCGACAAGTTCAAGGAGTTGACTACGGTGAGACTTTCTCACTTGTAGCGATGCTAAGAGTCTATTGGAATTGTATTAGCAGTTACTGCATTATTTATGAAATCTTGCAGATAGGATGTCAAACCATTGTCTCCTCGACAATTTTCTTGAGGAAAGGTTGTATGTGATACAACCAGAAGGTTTTGTCAATCCTAAAATATGCTAACAAGTATTCAAAGCGCCAGCAATCCTTCTAAGGACTGGAGTAAGCATCTCGGAGTTGGAATATACGCTTTGATGAGATGATCAAAGATTTTGGGTTTATAAAAAGTTTATGAGAAACTTGTATTTCCAAAGAAGTGAGTGGGAGAACTATAAAATTTCTGATGAGTATATGTTGTTGACACATTGTTGATCGGAAATGATGTAGAATTTCTGGAAAGCATATAGGGTTGTTTGAAAAATGGTTTTCAATGGAAACCCTGTATTAAGCTACTTGAACATTGAGCATCGAGATCTATAAGGATAGATCAAAACGCTTAATAATACTTTCAAATGAATACATACCGTGACAAGATTTTGAAGGAGTTCAAAATAGATCGGCAAAGAAGGAGTTCTTGGCTGTGTTATAAGGTGTGAGCATTGAGTAAAACTCAAGATCTGACCATGGCAGAAGAGAGAGAAAGGACGAAGGTCGTCCCCTATGCTTTAGACGTAGGCTCCGTAGTATGCTATGCTGTGTACCACACCTGAAGTGTGCCTTGCCATGAGTCAGTCAAGGGGTACAAGTGTGATCCAGAAATGGATCACAGGACATCGGTCAAGGTTATCCTTAGTAACTAGTTGACTAAGGAATTTTCTCAATTATGGAGGTGGTAAAAGAGTTCATCGTAAAGGGTTACGCCGATGCAAACTTTGCCACTAATCTGGATGACTCTGAGTAGTAGACCGGATTCGTATAGTAGAGATGTTATTTGGAATAGTTCCAAATGGCGCGTGGTAGATGCATATAGGAGATGACATAGAGATTTGTAAAGCACACACGGATCGGAAAGATTCAGACCCGTTGACTAATAACCTCTCTCACAAGCGAGCTATGATCAAACCCAATGGGTGTTGAATTCATTACAATCACATAGTGATGGGAACTAGATTATTGACTCTAGTCAAGTGGGAGACTGTTGGAAATATGCCCTGGAGGCAATAATAAAATGGTTATTATTATATTTCCTTGTTCACGATAATTGTCTATTGTTCATGCTATAATTGTATTAACTGGAAACCGTAATACATGTGTGAATAGATAGACCACAACATGTCCCTAGTGAGCCTCTAGTTGACTAGCTCGTTGATCAATAGATGGTTATGGTTTCCTGACCATGGACATTGGATGTCATTGATAATGGGATCACATCATTAGGAGAATGATGTGATGGACAAGACCCAATCCTAAGCATAGCACAAGATCGTGTAGTTCGTTTGCTAAAGCTTTTCTAATGTCAAGTATCATTTCCTTATACCATGAGATTGTGCAACTCCCGGATACCGTAGGAATGTTTTGGGTGTACCAAACGTCACAACATAACTGGGTGGCTATAAAGGTGCACTACAGGTATCTTCGAAAGTGTCTGTTGGGTTGGCATGAATCGAGACTGGGATTTGTCACTCCGTATGACGAAGAGGTATCTCTGGGCCCACTCGGTAATGCATCATCATAATGAGCTCAATGTGACTAAGTAGTTAGTCACAGGATCATGCATTACGGAACGAGTAAAGTGACTTGCTGGTAACGAGATTGAACGAGGTATTGGGATACCGACGATCGAATCTCGTGCAAGTAACGTACCGATTGAAAAAGGGAATTGCATACGGGATTGCTTGAATCCCCGGCATCGTGGTTCATCCGATGAGATCATCGTGGAACATGTGGGAGCCAACATGGGTATCCAGATCCCGCTGTTGGTTATTGGCTGGAGAGATGTGTTGGTCATGTCTGCATGATTCCCGAACCCGTAGGGTCTACACACTTAAGGTTCGGTGACGCTAGAGTTGTTATGGGAAATAGTATGTGGTTACCGAAGGTAGTTCGGAGTCCCGAATGTGATCCCGAACATCGTGAGGAGTTCCATAATGGTCCGGCAATGAAGATCGATATATTGGACGAAGGGTATTGGAGTCCGGAAGTGTTCCGGGGGTACCAGGCTATGGCCAGCATGACCGAAAGGTGTTTCGGGAGCCCCGGCAAGTGTTGGAGGGCCTCTTGGGCCAAAGGGGAAGGGGAAAACCAGCCCACTAAGGCGTGGTGAGCCCCCACACCCTTTCCTACGTTAGTTGGGGAGGTGGGGCGCCTCCACCTAGCTTGGGAGGCAATCCTCCACCTGCTTGGCTTGGAGGGCAAGTCTCCCTAGGATTTTCCCTAGGGAGAACCAATCTGCTTGGCCGCCCCCCCCCCCAGGGGAAACCCTAGGGAGCCTCCCCCTCTCCCCTTGCCCCTATATATAGTGGAGGGGTGGGAGGGCAGCGGCACCTCTCCCCTAGAGCAGCCCTCTCCCTCCTCCAACACCTCCTCCTCCTCTGTAGTGCTTGGCGAAGCCCTGCTGGAGAACCACGAGCTCCACCATCACCACGCCGTTGTGCTGTCGGAGTTCTCCCTCAACTTCTCCTCCCCCCTTGCTGGATCCAGAAGGAGAAGACGTCCCCGGGCTATACGTGTGTTGAACGGGGAGGCGCCGTCCGTTCGGTGCTTAGATCGGAATCGACCGTGATCTGAATCGCTGCGTGTACGACTCCACCAACCGCGTTCTTGTAACGCTTCCGCTTTGTGATCTTCAAGGGTATGAAGATACACTCCCCTCTCTCTTGTTGCTAGAATCTCCATAGATTGATCTTGGTGATGCGTAGAAAATTTTGAATTTCTGCTACGTTCCCCAACACTACACACACACACACACACACACACCATAACCTCCTCGGCCGCGCACGCACAGACACCCCCCTCCCTCACTCGAAACCCTAGCAAGGTCCCTGCCGCCACCGCTGCATCGAGACCTCCATTGTCAACATCTGCCGGTTTGCCTGTGCTGCTTACCCACCGATCTCCATACCAAGGCCGCCCTGAGTTTCTTAGATGATGCCTGCCAAATGCCCCTTTTCCCCCAGATCCCAATCCCCCACTCCAGAGTGTTGTAGCCTAAGCCTGACTACGCTTCACGTGGAGCTCGAGGAGCGACTGTCCTAAAAGAGGTGTATCGTGGTCTCTTCGCCCGACGTCGCCGAGGAAGCTGATCACCATTACTGGCGGCAGGAACTCAAGCAGCGGGCTAGAGTATGCGGGCATGTTTCTTCCGCCGGCTACGACATCGAGGTCATCGACAAAGACGACCTGAGGCGGGCTATGTCACAGGTTAAGTGGCCCACCCCCAACCCCTCGGGTTCAACTGCCGTCGATCTCATGCATGGCCCCGCCACTAATCTCCTCTGGCTCGCTGTCAACAACTTGCCATCCTACATCACCATCGAGTCCCTTTTGTCATTTCTGAAGGACACATTATGTGACGCTGGCTTGGGATCCACAGCTTCCAAGTCAGACCTCATCGACGGTGACCACGAGGAGGGCACCCTCTCCGGCTCTTCCAAGGGGAAAGAGCCCATCTTCTCTTCCAAGGGGAAAGAGCCCGTCTGCGACATCAGGGAGGGAACCCTACAACCATGCTCTACCAAGGGGAAGGAGCCCATCTGCGACAACATGGAGCGCATCCAGGGTCCGTGCTCTTCACACAGGAACGAGCCCATCTACGACAAGTGAGGAAACCCATGGTTTGTTTTGCCGTGCCTCTTCACAGGGGGAAACCCATGATTTATTTTGTCGAGTCCCTTTTGTAGTGTAGTGAGAATATGTCCAGTTTTAATTGCTATATCAGGTTGTTTGCACTATGCCTTGTTTATTTCAGTTGTTCACAATGCAATGCTCTGTATGTGCAATTATTTATAGTGCAGTACATTTCATCAATCTAGTTTTATACATACCGATAGGAATGCATATATTTGCTTGCTGTTAAGCCTGTTATAGCTAGCATATGCCTTTTTTTAAAGTTTTTCGATTTTCCTGTTGTTTGTAGTTAGCATATGTCCAGTTTCAAATGCTATCCTTGGTTGTTCATAGTATGCCTTGTTTATTCCAGTTATTCACAATGTGATGTTCTATATGTGCAAGTATGAATTGTGCAGTTCAATTTCATTAATACCAGTTTCAACAATACCACTATGGCCCTGTTTATTTCGGATTCTGGGACCAGATTTAGCTTTGCCAATGAAGCCGAATCTGGAATCCGAAACAAACAACTATTTGGAATCAGCTTTGCCAGTGAAGCTGAATCTAGATTTGGGTCATTTTTAGTGCAATTTCCTGAAGCACCTCAAAGTGGACTTCGGTGGTGAAGCTGATTCGCAGAAACAGCTTCGCCACTGAAGCGAATCCATAGGTGATTAAAATCCAAGCGAAGCTGAAACAAACGGGGCATGAATGACTACATTTGGTTGCTGCATCTTGTAGTTAAACACGCCTTTCCATTTTTATTTAACAATAACATGTACTTAGACCGGCACAATACTAGTTTGAATGACTATGTTTGCTTGTTGTTAAATGTTAGGCCTATTGCAGTTAACACACCTTTTCACTTGTTTTGCTTTACTAGCGTGCTTAAACCTGCACACTAAAGCTATCTTTTGGAGAATATTTTGTCTGCCATGGATAATTTTGGTTGATGTTTAGCCTCTTGTGCTTAACATGCTTCTCGATGTCCCTACACAAGACAATTTTGGGAATGAATGTTGTTTTCCATCGAGGTTAGTTTCATCCCATGGCTTATATATGCTCACTGTTTAGGATATCCGTAGCTGGTACCATATAGGTCGGGGGCTGATAAGGGACTAATCGGTGAATCGGACTTTTAACTGAATATATCTGCAACCCATTTATTGTTAGGTTAACTAGGGCCATATGTAATATATCTGCGGCTACACAGCAACATGCACTATACTTAATGTCTACATATGCAATCCTAGGCTACATAGCAACAAGGAAGAGTGTTACCTTAATGTTCTGATGATGTCTAGATACACGTAGAAGAGCAGCAGCAACAACAACAACAACACAACCTGTTTGGATACTCAACTTAGCTTAGAGGTTAGAGTTACTTTCTAGCTCATGACTAACCCTGAACTAACTCCATCCAAAGAGGTGTTTGGTTGACAGGGTTAGATACTTAGATTGACAATAAATGCACTAGGAGAACTAGCTCCAATTAGAACCTCTTGGGTTGGATACTTCTTTTGGGTGGGTTAATAGATGCAACTAGCTCAAACTAGCCCTCATGTTTAGATATACTTTAGGGCTATTTGAGCCCGAACTAGCTCAAACTAACTCTAACCCATGGATACAACAACAGTTAATCAGCCGATAACTTGTAAGAATGCAATAAACTCCTTCTGGTCCGTAATATAAGATGTTAATTCATCTAATATGTGAGTATATTAGATGTTATAAGATATTATAAAAGAGTGTTGTACTCCATCATTGTGCAATTGGTGTTTATCTTCTAATATTAACGTGGTGCTTTTAGGTACATATGTCATTGGTAAAGATCCGCGCTTAGACCCTTTCTACGTATGAGGAAATGAGATATCAATGGACCAACATCAAGTGAGGAAGCTGTTAAAGATTGTTAGTAAAATGGGTCAAAAGATGCAATTAAACTATTTGTTTATACTTTATCCAATACAACAACGAACTGCAGGATGGTAAGTAAGAACTCTACAGTCATCTTTTTACTGCCCATAATGAGTTGTGTTAGATGACAATGTCTGAATCTTTTTTCCTTTGAAGTGGTTCCCAAAGCAGTTTACTAAAGATTACCTCTCAAGCTACATGATTGGTGGGCATGCAAAGGTTAAAGTATTTCTACCAGAACACGATGATTATCTAGATGTTTCCATGAAGAAAGTGAAGGATGTGCGGTCGGCCATCACAAGGGGTTGGACTAGAGTTGTGCGTGCCTTCTGCATGGAGGAGGGCACAATATGGGCCTTCCGCTTCACCTTGTTCAACAACAAGAATGTATTTCGCCTCTTTCTTTACTGTCTTTTGTAGTACAAGTATACAACTGTGGTTCATCATTCTTTATTTGGTTCTTATGTAATTCTTGATGTGTACCTATGAATCGAATAATGCATTAGTTGTATGAACCTGATGGATATGAATAATGCTATAGCATACATTCAATTTCAATTTCAATTTGATATAGCAGCAATTAAATTACGGTGAAATTACGCTCTCCAGGTTGTTATGGCACACGGTTGGTATAATACAAACATTTGTGATATACACCATAATCCGAGACGGTTCACAGCAAGCAAACGTGTGCAAGCGTGCACACAGTTGCCGTTTGCAAATCGTGTGTGATGTCAAACAATATCACAAACGGTGATGGCAAACTAACCGTCTGCGATAGTTGCCTTATCGTACACGATTTGCAACCATGAACTGTTTCTGATGAAGTATGCATCGTAAATGTTGCACCACATAATAGCGTGTGCGATAGTTGCCTTATCATACACGATTCGCAACCATCAACTGTTTCTGATGAAGTATGCATCATAAACGTTGCACCACAGAATAGAGTGTGCAATAGTTGTCGTGTATGATGATGTTAAGATGGTCCGACGTTTCGTAATCCTATCCGACACTCGTACGATGATTAGCTAATCTTCTTAATTAGTTATCGGAAATAGTTTGTGAAAACGAATGTGTGTGATTGTATGCTTATCATACACGTTCTATAATAGTGGACCGTTTGTGATGGGCCGCACATCGTAAACGTAGCACCACAGAATACCGACTGCGATGGCAATGCAACCACAAATGAAAAGGAGTATTGTAGGGTCCCTATCCCCGACGGTTTCTGGGTCATGTGGGAAGGATCCCCCTATCACCGTCAGTCACTAGGCGACGGTTCCAAATGCAGTCACGGAAAGAGGTTAAAAGCTGTTTGTATAGCACCAACGCGTACCAGTGCTAAGTCTTTTTCGTTGGTGGGAAAAGTATGCCTCTCAAAAATATTTTTATCTCTCAGTTTAAGCTTTGAGCTCTGGCACCTCTACAAATCCCTACTTCCCTCAGCGAAGGGCCTTTCTTTTACTTATGAAATTTTTATTTTGAATTGAGTCTCCATCTTCTCTTATAAAGCACCAACTAAGGGGCACTATGATCGTATTTGAGCATCTGGTGTAGCTAAATTCGAGTGTGTTTCATGAATGAATCAATGATTGAGCATAATGGGCTAGGGATAACTTGCTTAAGTGTTGATATTTTGAAAGACATCGTTGCTTGTTGGTATGCTTGAGTATTAAAGTCTTCATGTCAAAACTAGACTATTCATTTAAATCATATCAAAGTCCATATGTCCATGCTATATAGAAAACAAATGTGATGAACATGTTAGGCAGCATTCCACATCAATTTTTTTGTTTTTATCATTTACCTACTTGAGGACGAGCAAGAATTAAGCTTGGGGATGCTGATACGTCTCCAATGTATCTATAATTTTTTATTGTTCCATGCTGTTATATTATCATTCCTGGATGTTTTACAATCATTTTATAGTCATTTTATATCATTTTTTGGTACTAACCTATTGACATAGTGCCAAGTGCCAGTTTTTGTTTTCTTGGATGCAGCAAAACTTCTTGAGAATTGTTTTGGGCCAGAAGACATCTAGTGGGCCAAGGAAGCACCTGGGGGTGCCTCGAGGGGGGCAGCACCCACTAGGGTGCGCCTAGGGGCCCAGGCGCGCCCAGGTGGGTTGTGCCCACCTCAGGTGCCCCCTGAACCGCCTCTTTGCTCTATAAATACCCCAATATTCTAGAAACCCTAGGGGAGTCAATGAAAATCAATTTCAGCGGCCGCAGAGTCGAGAACCACCAGATCCAATCTAGTCACCATCACAGAGGGGTTCACCACTTCCATTGGTGCCTCTCCGATGATGCGTGAGTAGTTCTTTGTAGACCTACGGGTCCTTAGTTAGTAGCTAGATGGCTTCATGTCTCTCTTTTGATTATCAATACAATGGTCTCTCTGAGATCCATATGATGTAAGCCTTTTTGCGGTGTGTTTGTTGGGATCCGGTGAACTTTGAGTTTATGATCAGATCTATGTTTTTATCCATGAAAGTTATTTGAGTCTTCTTTGATCTCTTATATGCATGATTACTTATAGCCTCGTATTTCTTCTCCGATATTTGGGTTTTGTTTAGCCAACTTCATCTATTTATCTTGCAATGGGAAGAGGTGCTTTGTGATGGGTTCGATCATACGGTGCTTGATCCCAGTGACAGAAGGAGAACCGACATGTATGTATCGTTGCCATTAAGTATAACAAGATGGGATCTATTATGTGGTATATTTCTACATAAATAGATCTTGTCTACATCATGTCATCGTTCTTATTGCATTACTCCGTTTCTCCATGAACTTAATATACTAGATGCATGCTGGATAGCAGTCGATGTGTGGAGTAATAGTAGTAGATGCACGTAGGAGTTGGTATACTAATCTTGGACGTGATGCCTATATAATGATCATTGCCTGGATATTGTCATGATTATTTGAAGATTTATCAATTGCCCAATAGTAATTGTTTTCCCACCATTTGCTATTTTTCTTGAGAGCAGCCACTAGTGAAACCTACGGCCCCCGGGTCTCTTTTCATCATATTTGACATTGCAATATATTTTCCTTTGCATTTATTTTCAAATCTATTAAACCAAAAATACAAAAATACCTTGCTGCAATTTATTTGTTTCACGACATATTTATCCTATCTGCCACTTTTTACTCACGTTATGTGTCTATCTTGAGGCGCCGTACTCGAAAGGGATTGACAACCCCTTTAACACGTCGGGTTGTGAGTCTTTGTTATTTGTGTGCACGTGCTGTTTACGTGGTGTGAGGAGGTTCTCCTACCGGTTCGATAACCTTGGTCTCATCACTGAGGGAAATACCTACCGTCGCTATACTGCATCATCCCTTCCTCTTTGTGGAAATACGAACGTAGTTCTAGCAGGCATCACCCCCTCTTTCCTTCTCCCCCTATCTCTCTTCCCCTCTTCCCCGCTCAGGTAAAAGGAAGGGGGGGGGGAATCCAGCTAGGAGTCCAAGTAGGATTCCTCCTACTTGGGCGCGCCTAGAGCTGGCTCCCTCCCCCTTCCTCCTTTATATACGTGGGGAGGGGGCGCCTAGAACACACATCAAACATTGTTAGCCGTGTGCGGGCCCTCCTCCACAGTTTACGCCTCCAGTCATATTCACGTAGTTCTTAGGCGAAGCCTTGCATGAATGACTTCACCATCACCGTCACCATGGCGTCGTGCTAACGGAACTCTCCCTCGACAGTTTGCTGGATCAAGAGTTCAAGGGATGTCATCGAGCTGAACGTGTGCAGAACTCGGAGGTGTCATACGTTCGGTGCTTGATCGGCCGGAACAAGAAGACGTTCAACTACATCAACTGCGTTAACAAATGCTTCCACTTTCGGTCTATGAGGGTACGTGGAGACACTCTCCCCCTCTTGTTGCTATGCATCTCCTGAAGGAAATATGCCCTAGAGGTAATAATAAAGTTGCTATTTTATATTTCCTTATTCATGATAATGTTTATTATTCATGCTAGAATTGTATTAACCGGAAACTTGATACATGTGTGAATACATAGACAAAACACCGTGTCCCTAGTATGCCTGTACTAGACTAGCTCATTGATCAAAGATGGTTAAGTTTCCTAGCCATGGACATGTGTTGTCATTTGATGAACAGGATCACATCATTAGTGGAATGATGTGATGGACAAGACCCACCGTTAGCATAGCATAATGATCATTCAGTTTTATTGCTACTGCTTTCTTCATGTCAAAAACATATTCCTTCGACTATGAGATTATGCAACTCCCGAACATCGGAGGAATGCCTTATGTGCTATCAAATGTCGCAATGTAACTGGGTGATTATAAAGATGCTCTACAGGTATCTCCGAAGGTGTTTTTTGGGTTGGCATAGATCGAGATTAGGATTTGTCACTCTGAGTATCGGAGAGGTATTTGTGGGCCCTCTCGGTAATGCACATCATATGAAGCCTTGCAAGCAATGTGACTAATGAGTTAGTTACGGGATGATGCATTACGGAACGAGTAAAGAGACTTGCCGGTAAAGAGATTGAACTAGGTGTGAAGATACCGACGATCGAATCTCGGGCAAGCAACATACCAAGGACAAAGGGAATAACATATGTTGACATTGCGGTTCGACCGATAAATATCTTCGTAGAATATGTGGGAACCAATATGAGCATCGAGGTTACGCTATTGGTTATTGACCGAAGAGGTGTCTCGGTCATGTCTACGTAGTTCTCGAACATGTAGGGTCCGCTCACTTAACGTTCGATGACAATATGTATTATATGAGATATGTGTTTTGGTGACCGAAGCTTGTTCGGAGTCCTAGATGAGATCACGAGCAAGACAAGGAGTCTCGAAATGGTCGATAGGTAAAGATTGATATATTGGAAGGTAGTATTCGGACACCGGAAGGGTTCCGGAGTGTATCGGGAACATACCGGAGTACCGGAGGGGTTACCGGAACCCCCCGGTGGAAGATATGGGCCATATGGGCCATAGGAGGGAGGCTAACCAGCCCACAAGGGGCTGGTGCGCCCCCCACAAGGGAGGAGGCTGAATAGGACTAGGGATGGGTGTGGCGCCCCCTTTCGTTCTCCTTCTCCCTCTCCTCCCCCCTTTCCCCCTCCGGTAGAAGGAGAAGGGGGGCCGAATCCCACTAGGAGTCCAAGTGGGACTCCTCCCCACTTGGCGCGCCCTAGGCCGGCCTTCTCCCCTCTCCCACCTTTATATACGAGGGAGGGGGCGCCCCTATGTGTCGGTGTACTAAAGTAGGGGCACTCCTTTGTACCCCTTTACTTGTACACGGGCAGTCAGAGCCACAGGCCGAAGCCACACTTAGCAGGGAAAAAGGGAGGAGTCGAAGCCGCAAGATGATCAGCGCAATATCAAAGACCGAGACCATAGGGAGCAGATAAACGAAGCAGGTTTCCCCGGCAAGACCCTTGCCGGGGCAGCCTCAGCAGCCCAGGCAAGCCCCTTGCCGGGGCGGCTCGCCCACACCAGCGGAGTGAGCCACCCTCGAACCCGTGGCCTCCAACACCATCAACCACGTTGGGCCAGGGCTCGGGAGGCACGTCCATGGTGGCATGCAGATCTTTGTGAAGACAAAGAATATTCAAGATCAGATGAGGATTGGAAGGCAACAATCCTGTCGGATTTAGGGTTCCGGCAGACCCTTGAGGTTCGAACTCTGGGGTGTGCACGAAGATCTTTCCCCTACCAACTCTCGTCTCGAAGCCTCGCAAGGAATCTAGGCTAGAAACAAGAACACACAAGGGACACGAGGTTTATACTGGTTCAGGCCACCATTGTGGTGTAATAACCTACTCCAGTGTGTGGTGTGGTGGATTGCCTCAGGGACTGATGATGAACAATACAAAGGGAGAACAGCCTCGTGAGGGGCTGTTCTTGAGCTCGTGCGAGGAACTGCTTGGGTGAGTTCAGTTGCCTCTCTCTCTAGTCTATGCACAATCTGGAT
This sequence comes from Triticum aestivum, assembly GCF_018294505.1. NCBI lineage: Eukaryota > Viridiplantae > Streptophyta > Magnoliopsida > Poales > Poaceae > Triticum > Triticum aestivum. The sequence goes on along the minus strand of NC_057807.1, from coordinate 646,007,812 downwards.
CCGATCGCCTTCTACTGTGGTAGCCAGCCCTATTTATAGAGGCCCTGGGCCTCTTCCCAAATAATGAGGGGGAAGGGCGCCAACAGTTGGCCATTTTGAAGGGGAACATCTAGTACACTTATCCTAACTAAACTTGGTCTTCGACTGCCAAAGACTCTGATGGTGATGCCGCCCTGGGCTCCATGGTAACCTCCGTCCTGCCGCTCTGCTAGTCTTGGTCTTGTTGCACCGATGTGGTAACCTTTGCCTGATGCCTTGGCCTGTGCTTGCCCCCTTTGCACCCAAGGGGAAACAAGGACACTGCGCAGGCCGACGCTCGCCTGGCGCCCGCCTGGTCTCGATCGTCATGGCTTGCGTCACGGGCTCCTCGCGAGGTGCCCTGCCTTGATCTCTCCGCCTCCTCGCGAGCCTACCTAATGAGGCTGCTCCTGAGGAAGCTCCCTGTCGTCTGCCCCGCGAGGCTTGGCCCCTCGCGAGGGTCTTGAGCTTGAGCTGATGAAACTGGGTTGCACTGAGCCTACGCTTGAGCCACGTCGCAGCCCACAGGTAGGCAAGTCTGGGGACCCCCGTTCCCAGAACGCCGACAGTAGCCCCTGGGCCCAAGGCGCGCCCGGACTTGGCTTAGTAGAGAAGCAAAGGGGCAAGTGTGAAGCGCCGCGGGCCCCAATAGCCTGCGGCCTTGGACACCGCGTGGCGATTGATTGGACGTGGGCGTCCCCGTTTCCCACGACGCCTCGGCAACCGCATGACTTGACAAGTCCCTAGATGCAAAAATGGGTCATGTTTACCTGCGATCGTGGTGGCCGATGGTTGGCCTTCTCCGGCTATAAGTGCAGGAGTGCGCAGGAGTCCGCTGTGCGTCTCCCTCCTTGCTTCCTCCTTTCTCTCCATCCCGGCTACTCGCCATCCCCATGGCGCCGCCGAAAAGGTTCTCGGCCGCGGAGAAGGGAAAGGCTCGTCGGGAAGGGCCTGACTCTCCTCCGGCCAAGCGCGGGCGAGGCCGTCCTCGCAAGCATCCCGTGGCCCCCGTAGTGGCTTTCCTCGGTCGTGGAGGCGGTCCCCTGTGCGGTGATGGGCGCCCGGTTGCCGATGGGAGGCGCGCCGTGGCTGCACGACCCCCTAGGCCACGCTTCCAGTCGTCGGAGGTGCTGTCGGAGTTCTTCGTGTGGTCGGCGGACCCAACCAGCACCTGGCTCCAGCTTCCCCGCTTCTTTGTAGCTGAACTTCCGGCCGGCGCTCCGGGCGGCCTCTGGCTTCAGGCGGACGGTTGCTGCAGCAGGGCCTCCTGGGCTTCCCTGGAGGTCTCCGTCACCGGGAATTGGCAGCCCTGACCCGCGGCTAGCAAACGTTTGCCCGCGCGTGTGGCCTGAGCCAGCGGTGCACCCTGCACTTCAGGTTCAACGGCGATGCCACCCTCTACGTGAGGGTGTTCGGGGAAGACGGTCGCGGTGCTGGGTGCTCCCCCGAAGACGATGACCACGGCCGTGTACCCAGCCGCGACGTTGATCTGGATGAAGATGGCGACAGGCGCGTGGTCGGCGGCGCTCGGGGATCGCCAAGCTTCGGCGACTCTCCTTTGGACATCAGCTCCTCCAGCGGTGGCCGCGACCAGCCCCTACACCGTCGCGCCCACCTGGGGAAAGGTAGCGGGTCAGTCCACCATTGCGCCTCGGTGAAGCGCGAGGAGGAATCTGAGTGAGCTCTAGAGGTAGTATGACCCCTCGCCGCGAGTTGGTGCCGAGCAAGTCGTGCCTATTTTGTTTTTCTTCCTTCCCTGCGCAAAGAGAAAGTAGTACAGGGCCCCGCGGGAGCGTGTTGAACTGTTGCTGTTAATTATCATGCTGTTTCCGCTATTTCTGTGCTGTTTTCTTGTGCCGCATGCCCATGTGCATGAATTACTTAGCTCGGGGAGACTTGTCGTGGTCTTCGCTTCCCGAGGCCGAGGCCCTGTCGTGTGTTTCATTTCCTGCAAGGATTAGTCTGGAGGGGTAGCTTCCGGTCTCGGTTGTTGAGGCGACCGACCCAGGTCCTGTGTCCGCGTCGTGACGCCCGTGGGGCATGGACTGGGAGGGGTGCTGCCGTAGAAGACTTGGATAGGAAAGCTTCAAACGACCGGGGCAAAAAACACTCGCGAAGGTTCCCGCGTAACTCCCTCGCGAGACTTGCGCGAGAGAAAACGAGGCAAGTGAGCGAAAAAGACAAAGAGCCACCAGCTGGGGGCGTTAACAACTCCAATAAAACTTCAAATAGGAACGAACAAGCCAACTGCAGAAAGCAAATGAAAAAGCCGCGTCCGACACCTAATCTAGTCTTCGACGTATTCTGACCAGCGTGGAGCTAAGTGCTGCCACTGGGCGTGGGCGGGAGCTCCCGAGGCCCGAGGGCGGCACTCCGGAGACTCTGGGGCGTGTACAACCCCACTCATTATTACGTGAGAGTGTCACGGGAGGCGAGCTTCACACGCATTGGCCTTCTTCACAGGCACCGTGACTTTTCTTGAGGGGGGAAAGCGAGCTTCACATGCATTAGCCTTCTTCACAGGCACCGGGCCATTTCCAAAAAGCGGCAGCTTCACAGGCACCGGGCCTTTTCCAAAAAGCGGCTGCTTCACAGGCATTGGCCTTCTTCACAGGCTCCGGGCCTTTCCATAGGCACTGGGCCTCGCTCAGGGGTACAACCTTCGGAGATGTTGAATGTTCCACGCATTCTGGATAGGCACCCCCTCCTGGGTCTCCAAGCGCGTGGAGCCGGGCCTGGAAACATGAACAACCTTGAAGGGGCCCTCCCACATGGGAGAGAGTTTGTGCAACCCCTCCCTGGAGAGGACCCGTCTGAGCACGAGGTCCCCTACCTCAAGAGTTCTCAGGCGGATGTTGCGGCAGTGGTATCGTTGCAGCGCCTGTTCATACCTTGCCGCCCGCAGCGCGGCCTCTCGACGGTGTTCCTCCCCCAGCATGAGATCCGTCCCCCGCATGGCGTCCTACTACGCCTCGTCGAATGCCAGGACCCATGCGGAATGACGCCTGACCTCATGAGGGAGGACGACCTTAGCTCCGTAGACGAGGAAGAACGCGGTTTTGCCAGTCGACTTGGTCGCGGTCGTGCGGATAGACCACATCACATACTGGAGCTCGTCGTACCAGCCCCTGCCGCAGGCCTCCAGCTTCTTCTTGAAGGTCCGGGTTTTGAGGCCCCTCAGGACTTCCGCGTTGGCTCGCTCATCCTGGCCGTTGCTCCGGGGTGTGCTACCGAAGCATAGCATATCTGCGTTCCAAGGTTAGCACAGTACATTTTGAAGAGATTGCTGGTGAATTGCGAACCTTGTTCGTGATGATGCGGTTAGGCACCCAAATCGGCTCACGAGGCCCCTGATGAACTTGACTGCGGAGCCTGCTGGAATGGTGCGGACAACTTCCACCTCATCGCACTTGGTGAACTTGTCCACGACAACATAGAGGTAGCGACAGCCCCCTGGTGCCTGAGGGAACAGGCCCAGAAAGTCCAGCCCCCAAACCACGAACGACCATGAGAGGGGTATGGTCTGCAGGCCCTGAGCTGGCTGATGGATTTGCTTGGCGTGGAATTGGCAGGCTTCACAAGCCTTCACCAGCTCGACGGCGTCGTTCAGTGTTGTGGGCCAGTAGAACTCGCTGCGGAATGCCTTCCCAATGAGGGTTCATGATGATGAGTGGTGCCCACAGTCTCCATCGTGTATGTCTGCCAACAGCTCCTTCCCTAGGTTGTGCCGTTCTTGATAGCGATGGTGCCGTCGAAGGTTTGAAGAGTCGCTCCTCGAAGACACTAGGCTCCTAAGGCAGCCGCCTGGATGCCCTCTTTGCGATGTCATCAGCCTCTTGGTTGGTGCCGTGAGGCACGTGCTGCAACTCCAACCCCCAAAACTGTTTCTCCATACTGCGGACCTCCGCGAGATACGCTCCCATGTGCTCGTCCTTCGGCTCGTATACTTTGTTGGAGAAGTTGACGAGGAGTTGTGAATCGCCCTTGATGGTGATTCGCTTTACCCCCAAGGCGATGGCAGCCTTCAAGCCCGCTATCAGGCCCTCATACTCTGCTATGTTGTTAGAGACCTTCTCTCCATGCTGGAAGCAGAGCTGCACGACATAGTAAAGCTTATCCTGAGTGGGGGATATGGCCACTACGCCAGCCCCCGCGCCCTGCCGTGAGAATGCTCCATCGAAGTATATGACCCAGCCGTCCGGCGCTTCACTTCCCGGGGAAAGCGACCGATCCTCGGCCGTTTGGAGCCCCGGTGCCTGTGTCCATTCTGCCACGAAATCTGCAAGCACGGCTCCCTTAATGACATTGGTCGTGCTGGATTCTAGATGGAATGCTTGTAGTTCGATGTTCCATTCGGCGACCCTCCCAGCTGAGTTGGGGCTCCTGAGTACCCTTTCCAGGGGGTAGGCTGAGACGACCTTGATGGGATGGCCTTGAAAGTAGTGCCGCAGCTTGCGCGAGGCCACTAATAGTGCGAGGAGGAGTTTTTGGGGCATGGGGTACCGCGCCCTCGCGTCCCGTAGCACCATGCTGACGAACTATACCGGGTGCTCGATGAGGTTGAGGGTGCTAGCATGGCCCGCGTCCTCTGGAGGTTGAGGCACCTCCTGAGACGACGTAGCCCCCAGCGCTTGGTCGCCTGAGGGGGCCTCCTCCGCTCCGGGTGCTGTTGGGGATATAACTATTGAGTATAAACCGCCCAGGAGGGGCCGGTTTACCCTCAACCATAGCGAATCCCATGAAGACTCGAAAGATGGCATTTTACTATGAATCTTAGAGGGCCGGAGCCCAAAGGCGGATTAGGGCCCATGATATCAAACCGCTATGTTTATGTAACTTGTGTTGTAAGTTAGGAAAGGAGAGACCAAGTCGGACCCTTGTATGAGTCGGTCTCGGGACTCTGTAGACCGATCGGGCGTCAACCTGTGTATATAAAGGGACGACCCGGCGGCGGTTGAGGGACAACAGACAAGAACTCGAGACTCGGGCAAAGCGTATCCGCTCCCTGATCATCAAACCCAATCAATTCCATCACAACTAGACGTAGCCTTTAACCTTCATCGAAGGGGCCGAACTAGTATAAACTCCCGTGTCCCTTGTCTGGTTTAACCCCTTCAAGCTAACCCGTAGCGATGGCTCCGCGACTAAGTCCTTTCTTGAGGACATCTGACGTGTTAATTCCACGACAGTTGGCGCCCACCGTGGGGCTATCGCACGGTGGTTTCGAGTTTTTGAAGGGCAGCTCTGAAGGACTTAAGGGGTACGTGGTCGGCCAGATGACCAAGAGTTGTAACACCCCAAAAATTTAACCAAGTTTTAGTTATTAAAATTATGCCAAGAGTTTAAATTTTTTGCCTGCAAGAATATTTCTGTTGATTTCAGAACCTTTCCTTTAATATTAAGGAGTCTTTCCCAAGTGGATCTTTCCAAAACATATTGGACTTCTATGCTCTCTGTATAACATTTTCTTAATAAGTAGATTTATTTATTAAATTATTTCACCCAGAGCTTTATTCATTAAAATGACTTTCTTTAAATTTTGGAGCTCTTGTTGAACTGCAACCAGTTGATAAATTTAAATAAAAATCCAACCAAAATTTGGAGATGTCATGTGATGTCTCTAAATCACTTTTGTGCAATAATATAATTATTTCATTGCATATTTTGAGTTTTACACCTGATTTTCAAATCTGGTCCAATGGGCACTTTTGCACTATAGCCTAATTAAATATTTCCCTAGAGCCTCCACCAAAATTATGGGATGTCAGTGGTAGCATGCCATCCAACTTTATGCAAAAACATAGTGTTGTTCTTTGGAAAAATTGAGTGAATCAACCTCTTTTTCATTCTGGACCAGACTTGTGTTTTCTACTGCAACCCCATTCATTCTTGCTCAAGTGACCTTGTGCTTTCTCATGCTTGTAGTCAACCCTGCAAAACCTCTAAGTCCAGGAGCATGCACTCTTTGGAACACTTTTGGTCCATGTAATGATGCCATTTACTCCCTCTCCAGAATTGTAGTTTTGCAAAACTTGCACTAGCAAGTTTCTCCTTTTGGCAAACTAACCTCACCACCCCCTCTTTCTTCTAAAGAGACCCCACTCTGGGAGATTTGGCCACCCCAAGAACTGCCTAGGTGCCTTTGGCATTTTGTCAAACACCCTAAGTGCATAGCCAGATTTGGCAAGATTTCAAGTTTACATTGTGAACTTGAGCCCCTGACCTATCCTCCATGTCCCTTGATTCCCTTGCCAACCCTAAACTAGCCCTGTTCCTTGCCAACCTCACCCGCGACCTCTAGGCTACCCTGTCATTTCATCAAGCACGTCCCGGGCATGCTCTGGGCGCGCCCAGAGCGTGCGTTTGGCACGCACGTGCGCCCGAGCCGCCGCGTCCCGCCCCGCACTCAGTCCGGTCCGTGACCGGCCGCAGCCAGCACGCCGTGTCCCCTTTTGCACCCAACGAGCCCTGCAGCTCTCGCCACGTCTCTGGCAGGCCAGCAGCTAGCCGCCACTGCCGCCCGATAGCCCCTGCGCTGGCCAGCGCCGCCCAAGCCACCCCCACTCGCCAGCTCGCCCTTGGAGCAGTAGCCGCTCATCCGCTAGCTCCTGCTGCCATCCCCAGCCTCGCCACGATGCCCTGCAGCTACAGAACACAGTCGCCGGTGACCTTATCCGTGGCAGCCGCTGAACCGCCTCGACTCGCCTATTTAAGGAAGCCCCGAGCCCGTTCCCGCACACAGGCAACCTCAGGACACCTCAATGGCGCTTCCCTAGCTCGCAATCGACCCGGGGAGGTTTTCTTCCCCGTCTCCGGCAACTGCTGCCGCCGCCATCGCCCCGGCCATTCCGGTACCACTAGGACCTTCTCCTCTCCACTCTCTCCACTAGGAGCCTTCTCTTCCTCCCGTGAACCCTCCCCCCTACTCGATTTCGATCGGGAACCACCGCAGCCCCAATAGCACTTTGCTCCCAAGGCCTCCTCCGTCGCAAAGCTCACCGTCAGCGACTCCCTCCACCCCCGCCGACCCAACGACCATCGGGAGGACCGCCCCGGTCTTGCGGATCCATCTCGACTCTCTAGAGCCCGCGGGGGGCAGCCATCTGCCGGTGTTCATCGCCGTCGCCTCGCCTCCGTTCGGGCGAAGGAAGAGGAGGGAGGGATGGACTGGTCAAACCTGACCAGTGGGCCCCCTGGACCCACTGTCAGTGACCCCGCCCCAGTCCACGTGGGTTAAGTGGAAGCGCATTTCCAAAATACGCCTTCGACGTGTACGTGAATATTCGAAACGTTTTCTTTTCTGTTTTATTTTAAATAGCAGATTTTGACCAAACTTTGACCGGCTATATCTTATTAAATACAACTCCAAATAAATTAATTCTTTTTCTACCTCTCTGAAATATTGTCTAGTTTATTTTAAGATTTATTTGAAAAAAATTCAAAACAACTTTTTGTGCTGTTCTGATTTTGTGTGTTAATTCATATATATTTTTTAAAATAGGATTTTTGAAGATTTCAAGATGTTTTGGAATGCACCCTGCCTTTCCATGACCTGAAGGCAAGCATTCTGAACCCTGGTGTAATTTTTGTGTGTGTTGCTTGGCACGGTGACAACACCACCCCGACACTAGCATACGTCATTTTATGTGAGGATGTGTTCCTACTCATGAGTGCATGTTAATGAATTTCATGCAAATGGAGTTGATATGGTTGTGATGGAAATGTCACGCCCAATATGCGATACTATCCTAAAGAGACTCGAAGGTCCCACCAAGGATAGAACCGCATATTGAAACGCTTTTGCAAGGTGGATATCATTACATCAACATTACATAATATATGGGGATACATACATAAGGCATACAATGCCACACGAATACAACATCACAATACATCAAAACATCATCCGACTACGGATGAAACACAAACAGAAAGTCAAACGACATCCACCCTGCTAGCCCAGGCTGCCGACCTGGAACCTATCCCCTGATCGAAGGAGCAGAAGAAGATCTCAACGCAAACAAGCATCGCTTTTGCGTCATGATCATCGCATAACCTGTACCTGCAACTGTTGTTGTAGTAATCTGTGAGCCACGAGGACTCAGCAATCCCATTACCATGGGTATCAAGACTAGCAAAGCTTAATGGGAAAGGAAGGGGTAAAGTGGTGAGGCTGCAGCAGCGACTAAGCATATATGGTGGCTAACATACGCAAATAAGAGCGAGAAGAGAGCAAACGGAATGATCATCAACTAGTAATGATCAAGAAGTGATCCTGAACTCCTACTTACGTCAAACATAACTCAGAAACCATGTTCACTTCCCGGACTCCACCGAAAAGAGACCATCATGGCTGCACACGCGGTTGATGCGTTTTAATTCGTATCTGGTGTCAAGTTATCTACAACCGGACATTAACAAATTCCCATCTGCCTATAACAAGCTCTCGCGATCAACGAAGGAATAGACCTTCTACCAGGAAGACCCGATCAGACTGGGAATCCCAGTTTACAAGACATTTCGATAATGGTAAAACAAGACTAGCAAAGCATCCCGCTGTGCCGACAAATCCCGATAGGAGCTGCACATATCTCGTTCTCAGGGCACACCGGATTGTCCACACTTCCGGTAGGCCACCCCAGAGTTGCCCCTAGTGGCCAACGGTGGCTGACAGGTTAGACCAACACTCACGATGAGCACTGGCCCGGGGGGGGGGTAAATAAAGATGACCCTCGGGCTCCGAAAACCCAAGGGAAAAAAGGCTAGGTGAGGCAAATGGTAAAACCAAGGTTGGGCCTTGCTGGAGGAGTTTTATTCAAAGCGAACTCTCAAGGGGGTCCCATAAATCACCCGACCGCATAAGGAACGCAAAATCCGAGAACATAACACCGGTATGACAGAAACTAGGGCGGCAAGAGTGGAACAAAACACTAGGCAAAAGGCCGAGTGTTCCACCCTTTACCAAATATATAGATGCATTAATAATATAAGAGATATTGTGATATCCCAACCAAAATCCTGTCCACCATGGAGCAATCTTCAACTTCACCTGCAACTAGCAACGCTATAAGAGGGCCGAGCAAAGCGGTAACATAGCCAAGCAACGGTTTGCATAGGAAAGGTGTCAAAAGTTAGAGGCTGACATGGCAATATGGGATGGCTTGATAAACAGGTAATAGGTAGCGCAGCATAGCGATAGAACGAAGCAACTAGCATAGCAATGATAGTAGTGAGATCCAGGGTAGCGGTCATCTTGCCTGAGATCCCGCAAGGAAGAAGAACGAGTCCATGAAGAAGACGAATGGGAGCAGTCGAACGAATCCTCACGAACGCAACATTACCGGAACTAAGAAGCAACACCGGAAAGAAACAAACAACATGGTAAATGCGCAAGCATGAACATGGCATGATGCACAAACAAGTATGATGCATGTCCCGTTAATGAGTCATGGCATGGCAAAGTGCAACAAACAATACTACAAGTTAAGTGGAGCTCAATATGCAACGAGTTGCATATTGACGAAACACCACATCAATTATTTAGTTCACCCTCGGTTATGTACCCAGCAATATTAAATGTTATTAAACATGGCTAGGGATGAAGCATATGAAAAACTACCTATCTAGACAAGTTTAAATGAGGCCGGAACAACAAACAACAATTCCGGAAAATCCCCATGTGCATATTTTAGATTCAGTACTGTTCTGCCCTAAACCATATTTTAGAGTTGTTAAACAGTAAAACAAAGTGGACCATGTTAAACTAGGCATTTTTCCACCCCATTTACATATAAAGTTTATTAAATTCCGAGCTACGGTTAATTAGTTATGAATTAAAGCATTTTAACATGGCATATAAGCAAATTGACACAAACAGCATTTTAAACATTTTAAACATGGATGAAAATGGCATATTATTAATCTACACAAAATTCTAAGCATTTTACATATATAAATTACTTTAATCCGATGCACGGTTAATTAGTTATTACATGCATGAGGTTCAAGGGTTTTTCTGCAAAACTGGTAAATCACAGGATAAAAGGCAAAATCACAGAGCCTACAAAAATAGACTCTGGGCCGAATCTGGACAAGAAGCCCAACAAAGGAAAAGGGCCGGGGCTGCTCACCAGGCCACTTGGGCCGGCCGGTGGAGAGGCCGCTGGCAGGCTGGAAGGGAGCTGGACCCTCCTGGCGCGACTGGGCCGCTGCGCGGCTGCGGCTGGGGAGGCCCACGTAGGAGGCAGGGAGGCGACGAAGCTCGTGCGGTCAACGGGCGTGCTCCTCCACACGATGCAGGATAGCGGCGGAGGCTTGATGCGTCTCCGGCGGAGCTCCCGCGGAGGAGGGAGACGGATCCCGTCGGGGATGGACGGATCCGCACGGTGGGGGCCGGATCCCACCGGAATAGAGCGGATCGGGGCTCCGGTGAGCTCCTGTCCATGGCAACTAAGAAGAGAGAGAGATCGAGGAGAGAGAGAGGAAAACAGAGAAGGGAGGAGAAGAGGAGAGGTTCGGGGCACTGGCCTGGAGGTCGGGGACTCGGCGACCTGGCGGCGGTGACGAGGCTCGCCGGCGACGGAGAACTCCGGCGACGCAGATCGGGATGCTCGGGGAGGAGCCAGGCGAGCGGACGGCCGTGGGAGGCTGGGGCACCTCGGGCGCAGGCGAGCGGGAGCTGGGGCGCAGCGACGGAAGAGCAGCAGCGCGCGCGGGCCCTGGTGCGGCCCAGATCGGGCCCGGGGCGGGCCGCGCCTGGGTTCCGCGGACTGCGGCGGCGGGGAGCGGGGCTGGAGCGACGTGGCACCTTCCGGTTGGGCGAGGGAGGCTGCACAATGGCGGCTGGCCAATGGGAGGAGGCCAAGTGGCAGGGAGGAGGTGGCCGGCGCCGGATTACGTGGAGAAGGTGGGAGGTGGCGGCGGCTGATGATTGGGCTGCGCGGAAAACAAGGTGGGAGGAAGGGGAAGGCCAAAATTGGTAGGGGAGACATCTATATATAGTAAGGGGGCTAGGGTTAGGGGGTTAGGAGGGGTTTTCGGACCCTCGGATCACGATCGTGCGCTCCGGACAGAGAGGGGGACTAGGTGGCTGCAGGTGGGCTGTGTAGAATGCCTCGAGCTGAGAAGAAAGAGAAACAGAGCGACCCGGTGGCAGTTTCGGAGACCGAAACGTCCGACGATTAAACCGACTATATCGCGGTTATAAATATAACGGTTGGGCAGTCAAACAAACTCCAAACGCGACGAAACTTGGCAGGCGGCCTGTCTACACTATAATAAGACCGCATGACAAGTTGCATCCCGTTCCGAGAACATTTTTATGCCACTTATAAAATAATATTTCGGAGGTGCCGCGGGCGCGTGCGAGTGTGGTCGGGCTCAGAACGGACAACAGAGAGAACCGGCGGAACCAGAACGGATGCAAGTTTTGAAAAACATGCAGATGAAATGCAGATGAAGTGTAGATGATGACATGAGACGAGATGCATAACAAGAACAAAATGCAAAACAACAGACAAAAACCCAACCACGGAGGAAATAATAAATCACATAGCCGGAAATGGCAAGAGTCGGAGTTACGAATATGGAAAGTTGTATCCGGGGCGTTACAGGAAATCACCGTCATATGCCTTTCATGCATACCGGGAGGAAAGCTGAGAAGGCCTCTGTCTTGGGTATACACGGTCTTGTTCCTAGTCCTCCGTCGAGACGGTCGTGTCCGGTATGGCATGAGGGGGTATGTCGCGTGGTGTTTCTATCTGTTGGTGGAAGTATATGCATTGTTATACTAATCTTGCACAGAATATTACAACCTCCTGAGTCGACAGTAGATTGAGTCTTGTGCCAGTAAACCCCATACTTGCTTCGTACTACCACTCGTCTCTACAACAAGTAGGGTACGGTTCAGTAAGTTTTCAACCCCTTTCCTAGCACACACCGTACAGAGAGGCCATGGTGGAAGATACTGGAGGCATCCGGTAGTCATGCCACCGGGTCCGGGAGCATGGGTGTTTCGGTTGTAGCCGAAGGGGGTAGCTCCCGAGTTTGCGCGCGGTATAAATTTTGTGATCCCATGTTACGTCGAGGTTGTAGCCTCCCCACTTAGAGTTTGCTTGACAGGTGTCGTGGGTGATTCCATACACGTGTGAGTTAAGCTGGTGTGTGCAAGTTAGGTGTGTTTCCAACTAAAAGACCGTAGACGGAATTAGTCTTGAGGACTAAAGGAATCTGTCACTCGTGGGTAAAAAGTACACCCTCTGCAGAGATTAAACCTATTCAAATAGCCGTGTCCATGGTTAAGGATTACAGTCTGGGATGGGTCAAGTGTCGGTCTTAGTGTCGGTCTTCGGAGGTGAAACTATTAAACCAGAACTGGAATCACGACTTGTGACTTGTGATAATTATGATTATTATTTTTGTTGTGGACTAACCCGTGATATTATTGGTATTATCGAATATCCCTGGGATGGTTCTACCTCCTGGATATTCACTATGTTTTCTTTTAAAGCCCTTTATGTGGTGTCGCTAAGACGCCCGACTGTGGCATTTCTTTTAAAGCCCTTTATGTGGTGTCGCTAAGACGCCCGACTGTGGCATTTCTTTTAAAGCCCTTTATGTGGTGTCGCTAAGACGCCCGACTGTGGCATTTCTTTTAAAGCCCTTTATGTGGTGTCGCTAAGACGCCCGACTGTGGCATTTCTTTTAAAGCCCTTTATGTGGTGTCCCTAAGACGCCCGACTGTGGCATTTCTTTTAAAGCCCTTTATGTGGTGTCGCTAAGACGCCCGACTGTGGCATTTCTTTTAAAGCCCTTTATGTGGTGTCGCTAAGATGCCCGACTGTGGCATTTCTTTTAAAGCCCTTTATGTGGTGTCGCTAAGACGCCCGACTGTGGCATTTCTTTTAAAGCCCTTTATGTGGTGTCGCTAAGACGCCCGACTGTGGCATTTCTTTAAAGCCCTTTATGTGGTGTCGCTAAGACGCCCGACTATGGCAGTTCTTTTAAAGCCCTTTATGTGGTGTCGCTAAGACTCCCGACTGTGGCATACTTGTTATTTATTTCATAATTTTATTACTACTATGTTATTGCATATTCATATATAACATGCCTGCATGCATCAGATTTTTTTATTATCTTTTGTGACTGACGTCGTGAGCATAAAATATTTTCAGCATATCATTGTTATATTATACCTGTGTTCACAATGTTTGCGAGTACATTAAAAGTACTCACTGGCTTGTCCCTGGCTATTGTCTTGGCCAGATTTCTTGCACGAAGAGGAGCGACCGTGACGACAACCTCGGAATCCTAAACAACGGTGATAGCAGCCTCGTGAAGATAGGAGTTAACCTGGTCAGCTGTTCCTGTGGGAATTGGAGTCCCATAGACATTGATGATCCACAAACCGCTTCCGCCATCAATCATTCGAAACCATTTGTTGTACTCACAGGCCAGAATGGTCTTGTACTACATATTTTGTATTTTGCTTGGAATTTCTGTATCAAGTTGGTGCCTCATCAGCTAACAGTTATCCTGGGGCTGGTGAGCACAAGGGCCATTTTCTGGAAATTAACACCCAGAGAATCAGTCCCCACAAGAGTCGTTGCTGCAAGCTCTACATCAATGTCGAAGGGTGGGCCCCGAGGCCGGCTCAATCGAGTATGGTATCGGGTCCCCTTTGGCGGAATTCATGTCTTCATTGGCAAGATCGGTGAACCGGGCCATGAGCCGGACATCTCCACCAACCTCGTCGAAACGGATCAGCGTGCGAGTCCAGCCCGAGTTAAGCCTGCCATGAAGCGTGTGTTCGTAGGATGTGTCCATGAGATCGGATCTGAACCGGTGTCTGAAGGCGAGACGGTCGTTTATTCCGATGGCGAGTCATCCACTAGCGAAACTGAGTCCTTGTACCAGGTTCATAATGGTGTGTTCAAAGGATGTTCCGATGGCAACAGTATTCCAGACCTCCTTGAACCGCCAAGTCGGGTTGCCGTTTACATGGCCGGAACACAGCCCACTTTGCAGTCTTCATCTACAGCAGCAATGAATACCGGATCAGCAACCGCGGCAGGAGTCCTAGCGCGCAGACCGACTCAAGTCCTCTCCGGTTTGATGGATACCTGGGAGACTTTGTCAACCACGACAGTCACCCTGGAGACGCGGGATCAGCACAATGCGGACATTGTGAAGTTGAAGGACCAGATAACACATGCTAAGGAGGACCTGGCAACTGAGGATGCTAGGATGGCTAAAGAACGGGCCGCTTTGGATGCCCAGTCACAGCAGATACAGGCGCAGAATTATCGGCTCATGCTGGATCGGACCGCATCAGAGGATATAATGCGAAGGAAGTACCTATCTCGTCTTCTGCCGGTCTATGAAGGATTAAATCTCTTTCAAACGCCAGGCGCTGGGACGAGCAATCCGGCAGCTGCAAACCGGACTGATGCGCCTAGGACAGCTCCGGATCAACTACGGATAACAGAACCACCCCGACAAACAGATAACCCACCGCAATACGTGTCTGCACCACCGGGTCACTTCTCGAGCCCTCTGGATAACATGATTGCCGCAGCATCATGCCTAGAAGCCATTCTGATGGAGGGCGATTCGCTGGCAGCAATTGAAATGCGGCGGGCTAGGGACCTTCTTCAAACCGCTGTGGTACAACAACAGGCTTATTCCTATAGCCGGGATAGGATTCATTCAACCCCTCGTCCGAGCCCAAGCTATAGCAGGCACATGGATGAACCAGAAGTGTCTAGCAGTGCACGGCGTCGTAATGCTCAAGACGTGGTGGATAAAGGCAGAGCACGAAGGGAGGCCGCTTTGGGTCGTCATCAACCCGCCCTGGTTCAGCCAGCGGCATCAGTAGACCGAGGCACCGGGCTTGCCTTCAGTTCCTGGGGAGTGCCGTCTCTTATTCCGGCTCTCCGTAATATACGTCTGCCCAAAGATTTGAAGGGTCCATGTAAAGTGCCTAAATATACTGCGGATCAGCCACCTGAGGCATGGGTCGAGATTTATGAGATGGCAATGGAGATGCTAGATGTGGATGAAGTGGCCTGTGCAAAGTACTTCACGATGTTGTTGGAAGGGATGGCCCGTACTTGGTTGAAAAATTTGCCAGCTAACTCCATCGAGTCATGGGATCAGCTGAAGGCCCGCTTTATAGCCAATTTCAAAGACACGTGCAAACAGCCCATGTCCATTGTGGACCTGGATGCTTGTGTTCAAGGGGAGAACGAGTCAACAACTCATTGGGTACGCCGGGTTTCAGAAGTTTTGCATTCATCCGACCGGATTAACGCTGGTCAAGCAATCATAATGCTGGAACACAATTGCCGGTTTAAGTCACTGAAGATGAAGTTTGGATGGCTCAAGCGCCACTACAACGACATGGGAACCCTCATGGAAGCCTTGGTCAAGTATGTCGATTCTGATAATACCAAAGATCCCGATTCTGATGATGAGAAATTGGAGAAGGGAAAGAAGAACGGCGGTGCAAAGGGGCAACAGCACAACTAGGGAGGCCATGGGATAACAGTAAGCGCAAAGCGGACTCAAATTTTGTGGCTAACGCTAATGTGCAGCGTCGTAAGGGTAAACCGCCCCAGCACAGCAGCGGAATGAATCTAGAGCGCTTGTTGAATCAGCCCTGCCCAAAGCACGGGACCAAGGAGGTTCCTGCAACGCATCTCTGGAAGGATTGTAACATTATGAAGGAGTTCAAAAACTCTGATCTTTTCTGGTATGATCAGGGTCCATCAGGCAGTTCAGGTCCGGGTTTTCATGGTGGCGGCGTCTCAAACTCTGGATTTCAGAATAATCAGGGCAACCAGAACAACCAAGGTGGTAATAACCAGCAGAGTAATCAAGGAAATAAGAAGCAGTCGGGTTACCAAAGCCACCCAAAACAGTTGAATGGTGGCCAGTATCTTGTGTTCACCACCAGTTTGTGCAAGCGTAATCAGAAGCTTCACAAGAGGGCAGTCAATGCTGTTGAACCGGCAGTACCACATTATCTGCGGTGGTCCGAACAACCTATTGTGTGGAGTGGGGAGGATCATCCGCCCCGGGTTGACAATCCGGGTCACCTGGCTTTGGTGGTGGCGCCTCAGGTGGGAGGTTATAAGTTCACCAAGGTACTCATGGATGGAGGAAGCAGTATCAACATTTTGTATTATGAGACCTTCCGTTGCATGGGGTTGACAGACAAGAATCTTAAACCGTCCAACACTGTTTTTCATGGTGTGGTACCAGGTAAATCGGCATATCCTGTAGGTAAGATCGCTTTGGAAGTTGTGTTTGGTGATGAACATGACTCCCGATCTTAAACATTGACCTTTGAAGTGGTGAGAATCCAGAGCCCGTACCACGCACTGTTTGGGCGACCGGCTTATGCAAATTCATGGCGAGGCCTTGTTATATTTACTTGCAGCTCAAGATGCCGGGTCATAAAGGGACTATTACGGTTCACGGAAGTCGTAAAATTGCTTTGGATTGCGAGGAAGGTGATGAGGACTATGCTGAGTCGGTTTGTGCTACAGAGGAGCTAAAGTTTTATAAGGAAAATGTTGATCCGGCAGATATGACCCCTCTAAAGAAACCCGCCACTGAGCATGATCCAACCCTGCATTTCAAACCGGCTGACGAGACTAAACTTGTTGACTTCGTGCCTGGTGATTTGTACAAACAGTTCAGCATCAGCACAAATCTGGATCTAAAATAGGAAAGCGCGCTGATCGAGTTCATCCGTGAGAACCGGGACATTTTTGCATGGAAGCCTTCTGACATGCCACGTGTACCGAGGGAACTCGCTGGGCACACTCTTAATATTGATCCCAAGTTTAAACCGGTCAAGCAATTTCTACGTCACTTTAAAGAGCAAAGACGCAAGGCAATTGGTGAAGAGGTAGCCCGGCTGTTGGCTGCTGGGTTTATTGTTGAAGTGTTTCATCCTGAATGGCTGGCTAATCCGGTGCTTGTTCTTAAGAGAAACGACACTTGGCGTATGTGTGTGGACTACACGAACTTGAATAAAGCTTGTCCGGCCGATCCCTTTGCTCTCCCGCGTATTGATCAGATCATTGATGCAATGGCGGGTTGTGAGCACCTGAGTTTTTTGGATGCTTATTCAGGTTATCATCATTTCAAGATGGCAGTTAAGGACCAGGAGAAAACAACCTTCATCACTCCCTTTGGAGCCTTCTGCTATGTTTCTATGCCCTTTGGTCTCAAGAGTGCCCAAGCAACTTATCAGCGTTGTGTGCAGAATTGTCTTCACACGTAGATTGGGCATAATGTTCATGCCTATGTGGATGATATTGTGGTAAAATCCAGGAAGAAGGAAACACTGATAGATGACCTCAAGGAGACGTTTGGCAATCTTCGGGTTTACAAAATGATGCTTATTCCGGATAAATGTGTTTTTGGTGTTCCGGCAGGCAAGCTCTTAGGTTTTCTGGTATCCAACAGGGGCATTGAGGCTAATCCGGAGAAAATCAAGGCGATTACATCCCTGGCTAAACTGAAGTGTATCAATGATGTTCAGCGTCTGGCGGGTCGGATTACAACCCTTAGCCGGTTTATCAGCCGTTTGGGAGAGAAGGCAATTCCTTTGTATCATATGTTGAAAAACACAGACGACTTCGTCTGGAGTGACGCAGCCAATGCGGCTTTTGAGGAGCTAAAGCGGTAGTTGGTTGAACCGCCAGTTCCTGCAGCTCCAGTTGATAATGAGCCCTTGCTGTTATACGTGGCTGCCAATGCCCGAGCGGTCAGTGTGGCAATTGTGGTTGAGCGTAAGGAGGCTGGGAAGGAATACCCGGTTCAACGACCTGTATACTACATCAGTGAAGTCCTGATCGAGTCAAAATAACACTATCCACATTGGCAGAAGTTGGTGTATGGGGTTTTTATGGCAAGTCGAAAACTCAAGCAATACTTTCAAGGCCATCCCATCACAGTGGTTAGTTCTGCTCCTTTGGGTGATATAATTCAAAACAGGGAAGCGACTGCCCGGGTTGCGAAGTGGGCAATTGAGCTTGGTCCACACGGTTTGAAGTATGTGCCTCGGACAACCATCAAATCTCAGGCCCTTGTGGACTTTATCAATGATTAGACCGAGTTGCAAGCACCAGAAGAAAAACTGGATAATACATACTGGACTATTCATTTTGATGGATCCAGGCAGTTGGAGGGCTCGGGGGCTGGAGTTGTCCTTACTTCCCCTTGAGGTGATAAAATTTGCTATGTTCTCCGCTTGATGTTTCCCTGTACTAACAATGCAGCTGAGTACGAAGCTTTACTCCATGGTCTCCGTGTGGCTAAAGAGATGAACTTAAGTCGAGTTCGTTGTTTTGGAGATTCTGATCTGGTGGCTCAGCAAGTTTCTGGTACTTGGGATTCTAAGGATCCACTCATGGCGGCTTACAGACGTGAGGTGGATATTGTGGTGGGTCACTTCAAAGGGTATCAGGTTGAGCATATCGATCGTCGTAAAAACGAAGCAGCATATGCTTTAAGCCGGCTTGGATCTCAGCGTAAACCGGTACCTCCCAATACCTTTTTAGATATCTTGCATAACCCGTCTATTAAGTTGCCTACAAAAGAGGATTTGGCCGTTCCTGACCCGGAGGCTCAATTGGTGGCCACTTTGCACGTTGTACCGGATTGGACGGTTCCATATCTAACGTATATGAACCGGGGCGATTTACCAGATGATGAAGTCCTGGCTCGATAGATAGTCCGGCGATCCAAGTCCATGATTGTTCACAATGGCGAGTTACATCACTGTAGCGTTTCAGGCGTATTTCAGCGTTGTGTTTCTCCGGAAGAAGGCCAAGAGATCCTACGGGAAATTCATGAAGGGGATTGTGGTCGTCATGCTGGTTCAAAGTCCCTGGTTGCAAAAGCTTTTTGTCATGGGTTCTACTGGTTGACAGCTCATGCTGATGCAGAGGATCTCATAAAGCGATGTGATGCCTGTAAAAAAATTTCACGAAGAGCTCATGTTCCGGCTCAAGAACTACGAATGATTCCTATCACTTGGCCTTTTGCTACTTGGGGGCTTGATATGGTGGGGCCCTTTAAGTGTTCCAAGGATAAGAAGACTCACCTGTTGGTGGCAGTTGATAAATTCACTAAGTGGGTTGAAGCGGAGCCTGTCAGCAAGTGTGATGCAGCTACGGCGGTTCAATTTCTCAAAAAGATTATCTTCCGCTTTGGCTTTCCACACAGTATTATCACGGACAATGGTACAAACCTTTCCAAAGGTGAGATGGAGGATTCCTATCAGAGAGAGCACATCCGGCTTGACTTAGCATCTGTGGCGCACCCTCAATCCAACGGTCAAGCGGAGCGAGCCAATCAAGAAATTTTGAAGGGTCTTAAACCTCGGCTCATGATTCCCTTAAAGCGGACGCCGGGTTGTCGGGTGGAAGAATTTCCTTCTGTGTTATGGAGCATCAACACCACCCCCAATCGATCAACAAGTTACACACCTTTTTTCATGGTATACGGGGCAGAGGCAGTCCTACCAAGTGATATTCGTCATGACTCGCCCCGGGTTGCTAATTAT
Source organism: Triticum aestivum (assembly GCF_018294505.1). NCBI lineage: Eukaryota > Viridiplantae > Streptophyta > Magnoliopsida > Poales > Poaceae > Triticum > Triticum aestivum. The sequence continues at coordinate 645,988,212 of NC_057807.1, read as the reverse complement.
GTTGAAGCGGACAATGAGCAACACGCCAAGAGGCACTGGACCTGTTAGATGAGAAACGGGACATGGCTCTGGCTCGATCGACGGTTTATCAACAAGACCTGCGGCATTATCACAGCTGCCGCGTTAGGACAAGAACCTTTCAAGAAGACGACTTGGTGCTCCAGCTCATCCAGGATCAGACCGACATGCACAAGTTATCCCCGCCTTGGGAAGGGCCCTTTGTGGTCAGCAAAAATCTGCACAACGGATCATACTACCTCATTGACGTTCGAGACAACTCACGCAGCTCTGAGGAGGAGACCCGGCGGCCGTGGAACATAGCTCTCCTACGGCCTTACTACACTTGAGCCATAGTCTTTTCTTATGTACATATTTCGACAATGTATATATTATGATCAATAAATAAACCATCATCCTTGCTATAAGCAGGGCCTCTGCTGTTTTTCTCATATATCCTTTGAGTTACATGGGGGCTTCAGCTGACAAAGCGGAGTACTACCTGTTCAACCGGCTATCACACCACAACATAGCTTGGGAGCTTCACACCCAAGGGGCCAAAGAGAGTCTTGATGCTATGCACAGCTCAAACATAGGCACCCAATGAGTACATCTCATCACGTTACTTGGGGGCTCCTTGTGTCAAATACCAAGGAGTTTGAAAGGACCCTTGTAGCTGGGTATCGACCCACGGCTTGGAAGCCTGGTATATTTACCTAAAACCCCGGGTTAACCTGCCTTCATCAAGTAAGACACTCCTATCCAGGTAATCCTGGCATGACCCTCCGAACGTTTGATAGTTACTCTCATTGAGACTCTGAACTTGTCAAAGTTAAAACGGTGATTGGTTAGTTGGAGGTCCATCTCAAAAGGCTTTGTTAAATGGTTCAACTCAGCGGCCTGGCAGCCCATGAAAAGCCTCAAATTTGGGCCTGGCAGCCCTTGAAAAGCCTCAACTACACGGTTTTATTTGCGTTTGTCATTTCTCTTTTGATAAATTTTATGTTAAACCGATTTCTTTGACCTGGTATGACTTATCAGTCATCTTATTAGCCCGGTGTTCCTTAAACCGGCTTGGTTTTCAACTACAAGTTGACCGACCTTATTATCAAACCGGAGTTTGTTAACCCGGCCTGGCTTTGACTACTTGTCGCCAGTTTTGATCATCTGGTGTTTATCATCACCCAGTATGACTTATTATACGCCCTCAGTATGTGATGGAGTTATACAAGAATTACAAATTTGGGTCTTCACCCTTATTACAGTCAAAGTTGGTAAACCAACTAAGTGATATTACGTCACACGTATGATTCATTTCATATTTCTTACGGTTTGATTATCAATCAGGCCTTATCTTGGGCATTATGACCCGTCCGGCGGTAAACCACCAGGACAATTTCTTTTTTCTGTAGACATCGGGATTGCATATTATGATATAAAAACCAACATTGAAATTATCATGGCGGATCACATAAAGTATCTTCCACTACACAATGGCAGCAGATCAAAGTATTTTTGCTATCCCATTACAAGGCACTTAACAGCCCAAAATATGGAATTGTTTTAAACCGGACAGTTTCTGACGTATCAACCGGATTGCCGGATTAAGCTTCATCGCCATGTTGATGTGAAGTAGATGGGTCATCTGGCGTCGGTTCAGCCTCCTCCTCCCCATCCAATGGCTGGAAGTCAGTGGTGGTCCAGTCAATCCGGGTTAAGGCCTGAAAGACAACCTCTTCACTTATAAGCTCAGTCGGATCAACGTCAGGGGCGTAAGTGTGCTTACGGATTGACGGAATAAGATTTTGCACTTCTGGAATGATAGCCTCAACCCATTTGTTGTTAGCATCATAGAAGGATCGGTGAACCATCAAGTTAGCTTCTTCTGCCAACTGACTCGCCAGAGGACGCATCTCCCTTGTCACACGTTTGAGGGCTTCGTTATCAAACACTTCCCCGTTTTCTAGTTCACTGGGGAAGCCCTTGGCTATATCAACCGGATCAAGATCAGCTATCCATGCTTTGGCTCGAGTAAGTGCTAACAAAGTGCCAGCCCTGGCAGCGGATCGCTTCAACTCTTCTATCTATGCTAGCGTCATAGATAACCTCGCCAGCGTGTCCTTGATCAATGTTGGGCACCGGTATACAACTGTTCAATCAGTGTATAGGCGGCCTTTAATTTCCTCCGCATATCAGAGCCCAGATGAGCAATGCGGCTACCTAGAACGGTTTAAGAATTTCATGTTAAACCGGAGAAATTTCAAAGCTAGACATTTACAATGCCTTGGCAAAAGATACTTACCAAATATTGCAGAAGTCATAGCATTAACTTGGCGCTTCAATCCACTAAGTTCTTCCGCCACCGGTTTAAGAGATGATTCTACATCTTCTGCCCGCTTCAGCAATCCAGCCTTTTCAGTGTCCCGGTTGACCCTTTCAGACTTGAACCACTCTTTGAGCTGCTCCATGGTGGTTAAGGCGGTTTTTAACTCATCTTTTGCCTTTGTGGTTTTTGCTTGTTGGGATTTAAGATTCTCTTGAAGATCCGCAATTTGAGAGACTTTTTGATTTATCTCAGTCTGCAACAGTCATAAGAGTGTGTCAATATCTTCTTTGAAAGTCCCAAGCATATCACTAGTTATACACTTGGCACTTGGGGGCTAATGTGGATCACTTTTTCCTACTAAATTGTTGAAGTCCCACGGATTAATACAAGTTTTAATCATGGCACTTGGGGGCTACTGTGTGTTTGATCACAAAATACACAAGGAAAATCAACAAAGTACAGTATGGAATATAAAGGTCCCGGTTTGACTTTCTAAGACAAACCGGCCCTTGGGGGCTACAATACAAGGAATGGACAGAATAAAGATGGTGTTTTGAGAATTACCTCATAACGCTCCTTCATCAGATTTACCAAACCGACTTCATAATCCCGGCTGGTGTAAAGCCAGTTCAAGAATCCGGAGTGAAGGTCTTGAGCAGAAAGATCAACATAGGCTGACAAGTCAGTCTTCCCCTTCCCCTTGCTCATAGCAGCAAATTCATCCTTGGCAGTGTGCTTTGATAGAGCAACCGGATTCCTAGGGGCGGTATATGTAGTGCTAGTAACAACAACATCATCATCTTTGGCTGGGCTTGATGTATTAACATTCTTAACATGGCTTGGTGCTTTGGTAGCAGGGCTCGACAGTCTGTTAACTGGGCTTGGCGGATCAGCAGTTGAATCCCGCTGCTCAACAATTGGACTTGGAGTGGCATGAGGATGTGATGTATCAACATGTATCTCTGGTTCAACTTCTGGCGGGTTAGCATCAGCGCCTGGGTTTTGCGGAGCAGAGCTATCTATGGCAATCTCAGATTTTCGCTATCGTTCTCTGGGGTCTTCTCCGGATCAACATCGTCAGTAGGGTCGCTGGTCTTGGCTTTCCTACTTAATCGGGCCTTGGCACTACAACATCAAAATATTAGAATATGATAAACCGACACATGAAGAAACAAGTTAAGGAACAATGTACTTACCCAACGATGGTCTTGAAGGGAGGCAGCTGAGTGGTTGATGAACCGCCAGACGAGTTGGAAGATGCCTGATAATTCGGGTCAAATGGATTGAGTGGGCATCGGAAGAAACCCTTCAAAGGATAAAGTTTTTCAGGAGAACAAGTCACCTCTAGATGATGTTTCCGGGTTGGTGTATCTGCTAAACCGGACGAAGTGATTTGCTGACCACTATGTCGGGTTGTGCGACGCTCTGCAGCTTGCTGTGTCTTCAAAGAAAATTTTGGATCCAAATGAGCAAGGGGGTGAGATTGTTTTACTTTCCGGACTGTACGGCAAACTCTTTGAACCGGTACAAGATCTGAATCGAAAGAAAGAGTGATTACCTCAACATGGTCCGCGTGGCTGGCCTCAGCATCATCCTGGGAATAATCATTGTCAATAAGATGCACAAAAAAGGAACCAAGTGAGTCAAGTTCTACCTCTGCGTCTGATTCCTCATCTTCTGGCGGATCAGAAGACTCGGTGGTTTTCTTCTTGGCAATTTTCTTGGTGACCTTGCTCTTTGCACGAGGAGCCCTGGCCGGTTTAGTCCGTTTCTAGAAGGAGCTGTTAGCCTGTGAAATTAAGGCAAGAAAAGGTTAGCACATAATTAATGCGAAGGCGAATCAATAAGTATTCAGATGAACTTTATCGCTGGCGGTTTATTGGAGACGCAGAAAGGTGGCAACCCGGTTTGGCTGCATGCAGAGATCGTCTCATCAAGCATCTTCTTCACAGATTCAGTAACTTCAAGATCTGTCATTACTACTTCATGATATCGTTGAGGGTCTTTGATGTTGCCAGTGTATTCATGCATCAATCCGGGGCGACGACTTAAAGGAAAAATGCCCCAAGAAACCCAGCAGCGGACAAGATCAATGCCAGTCAAACTGTTGGCCATGAGAGCCCGGAGCTTGGCAAGTTGAGGTGCAAAGTTTTTCTGTTCTGCGGCGGATAAGCGTGAAGGTAATGGGTGACTGTTTCTAAGCCGGTGAGGGCGATAATCCGACAAAGGATTTTCTCCATCAGGGGCAGTGTTCCGGCAATAAAACCAAGTTTGGTTCCAATCTTTAGGATGGCTATGATGCTTTGCATGAGGGAAATCAACTTCTTTCCTTTTCTGAATTGAAACGCCACCAAGCTCTGTGTTGGGACCATCCGAGAATTCCGTACGGCGGTTCAAATGAAAAAAATCCTGGAAAAACTCCACAGATGGTTCCTCTTGAAGGTAGACTTCGTAGAATACTTGAAAGTTGCATATATTGGATACGGAGTTTGGTCCAATATCTTGTGGATGGAGTTGGAAGCTTGCGAGGACATCCCGAATTTTTTTTGATCCGGGCGGGCTGAATCCCCGGTCTAAGTGTTGCATAAATAAAATCACTTCTCCATCTTGAGGTTCAGGTGGGCATTCAGAGCCCGGAACTCGCCAATGAAGGACCCTTTTTGAGGCTAAAGCACCAGTGGTGACATATCCGTTGATTTGTGTTTTCGTGATCCGGGACGGAACCCAATTGCAAGCAGAGAATTGTTTGGTCATCTCGGAAGGGGAACTGAAAGGAAAAATAAAAGCCGGCTTACAAATTAATGGTTTAAGTGTACTATTCAAGTGTTAAACCGGAGAATTGCCGTGCAAGTTCAGTTGGCGGTTTAAGAGAGGGCTAATGATATATGGCAGATTGGTTATCAAAGGTTAAACCGCCCGTAGGCAAAAGGGCCAGGATTCAAAAAATCTGCTAAGTGTCACAAAAACAGGTTTCACAATATCACAGTATAATTTTGGATCTACCGGGGATAACTAAAGAAATTTTTCCTGAACCCTACAATGGCGTTAAGAGGAACAGAGAAGATCCATACATAGTCTGTTTGGAGCAGCAAGAAGCCATGGGATGGTAGACTACAAAAATGAATCTAGCCACAAATCAAAGCTAGCAGATGCATATATATACCCTCAATAAAAGGACTAAAGGGAAAGCTACAGAAGAGCTCAGGAACGGTGGCAGACATGGATGAACTCGAAAACCCTAATGAAGATCTAGGGTACTGGGAAAATGAACTTACCAGGGCCACTCGGCGGCGGAGGAACGCGACAGGGTCTCTGGAACAAATAGGATGATGCAGCGGCCTTGGTCAGTGCAGATTCGAAGATCGACGGCGGCGGCGGCGCTGGGGTTCTTCGGGTCGCGAGGAAGAAGATGAGAAGAAAGGGAAGGAAATGAAAGTACTTGTTGGGCTTATTTATAACAGGGAGGGGAGATAAGTGACAGGCGCTTAAATCGAGGAGTCCAAAGCAGCAAGTGGTGCAGCTGTCGCCTCGATTTCCGGGATGACATTAAATGAAGCGAATCTTTTTTATTCGTTTTTTACAGAGATGATGTCATGATGATCCGTCGCTGTATCTAGAGGATGACGTCACGGCAGATTAACAAAGTTTATAAAAGAAGACATCATGGCGGTTTACGAGAAATGAAGGATGATATTCACAGGATTTTTTCTAAGTACTGAAGATTGACATGAACAGGTTCAAATCACTCTGGGGCCTAATGTTGGGGACATAACTATTGAGTATAAACCACCTAGGAGGGGCCGTTTTACCCTCAACCATAGCGAAGCCCATGAAGACTCAGAAGATGGCATTTTACTATGAAGCTTAGAGGGCCGGAGCCCAAAGGCGGATTAGGGCCCATGATAGCAAACCGCTATGGTTATGTAACTTGTGTTGTAAGTTAGGAAAGGAGAGACCGAGACAGACCCTTGTATGAGTCGGTCTCGGGACTCTGTAGACCGGTCGGGCATCAACCTGTGTATATAAAGGGACGACCCAACGGCGGTTGAGGGACAACAGACAAGAACTCGAGACTCAGGCAAAGCGTATCCTTTCCCTGATCATCAAAACCCAATCAATTCCATCACAACTAGATGCAGGCTTTTACCTTCTTCGAAGGGGCCGAACTAGTATAAACTCCCATGTCCCTTGTCTGGTTTAACCCCTTCAAGCTAACCCGTAGCGATGGCTCCACGACTAAGTCCTTTCTTGAGGACATCTGACGTGTTAATTCCACGACATGTGCATTCCCCTGATGAGGCTGATGCTTTTCTGCCGTGGTCGTGGTCTTCACGAGGCCTTCCTGGCCTTGCTCTGTTTCGGCCGGGACTGTGGCTGCGGCCGTGGTCCGGCGCTCGTCTCTAACCGCCACCAGGGCCGCGCTAGCAGAATAGGGGGTGGCTGCAAGGTAGAGCGCCAAGGGCTCCCGAGGGCGCGGAGCTACCATCACCGGAGGGCTGGTAAGGTACCTCTTGAGATCTTGGAATGCCTTGTCGGCCTCTTCAGTCCATTCAAAGGGGACTTTCTTCTTCATCAGCTTGAAGAAGGGCAGTGCTCGTTCCCCCAGCTTGGATATGAAATGTCCTAACGCGGTTACACGCCCGGTGAGGTTTTGCATTTCTCTGAGGGTCTTCGGCGGGCTCATGTCTTCGACCGCCTTGACCTTCTCTAGGTTGGCCTCGATGCCCCTGTGGGACACAAGGAAGCCCAGGAGCTTGCCCGAGGGGACTCCAAACACGCACTTCTCCGGGTTGAGCCACAGGTCCACTTCATTGAGGCTCGCGAAGGTTTCTTCCAAGTCCTGTATCAGGGTTTTCGCCTCCCGAGACTTCACCACAATGTCATCGACGTAAGCTTCAGTGTTCCTCCTGAGTTGTGGGCCCAGGGCGATGTGCATCAGCCGCTGAAAGGTTGTGCCAGTGTTGCGCAACCCAAATGGCATGCAGGTATAGTAGTACACTCCACATGGGGCCAGGAAGGCCGTTTTCTCCATGTCCTCTACTGCCATCTTGATCTGATGATAGCCCGAGAAGGCATCCAAGAAGCACAATAGGTCACATTCAGCGGTAGAGTCGATGATCTGGTCGATGCGAGGGAGCGGGAATGGATCCTGCGGGCAGGCCTTGTTGAGGTTGGTGAAGTCGACACACATGCATTCCTTTCCTCCCTTTTTTGGCATGACAACAGGGTTGGCCATCCAATCAAGGTAGCGGACCTCGCGAATGACTCCTGCTGCTTCTAACTTGCGGGTCTCTTGGACGATGAAGGCCTACTTTTCAGTGGATTGCCGCCTTGCCTTTTGCTTCATAGGGCGCACGTTGGGGAACACGTTGACATGATGTTCAATTACCTTCCTTGGGACCCCTGCCTGCTGATTAGGCTCCCATGAAAACACCTTCTTGTTTGCGGGCAGGAACCTGACCAGGGCCTCCTCCTGCTCAGGCTCAAGGTTGGCGCCTATGGTGAAGGTGGTGCCAGTGGATCCATCCCTGTCGACCGGTACCTGCTTGGTCTCCGCCTTGTCTTAGCTGAATAACTGCCTCTTCTTAGCTGGCGTAGCCCCCCTGGGCTCGAGGACATCAGTGCTGGTGGGTTGCGCCACCGTGGCCGTCTTGAAAGCAAGCTTGAGCGCCTGCAACATATCCCCGGTGTCTCCGGACACGGTAAGGACGCCGTTGCTCCCGGGCTTCTTCATGATGTTGTACGCCGGGTGAGTTGCTGCCATGAACTGGGCCAAGGCTGGGTAGCCGAGGATGGCGTTGTATGGGAGACCGATGGGGGCGATGTCAAAGTCGATCAGCTCCGTGCGGAAGTTTTCATAAGTGCCGGAGGTCACAGGGAGGCGGATCTGTCCCAAGGAGCCGGTGGAACTTCCTCCGATGCCTGAGAAGGGCCAGCTGGGCTGAAGCCGCTCTGTCAGCACGTGGAGGAGGCTGAAGGCTTCCACCGAGAGCATGCTACGTCTTGAGCTTGTGTTGGTTTTCCTCGAAGAGGAGAGGGTGATGCAGCAGAGTGTAGCGTAAGTGTTTCCCTAAGTTTTGAGAACCAAGGTATCAATCCAGTAGGAGGCTCCTCAAAAGTCCCACGCACCTACACAAACAAACTGAGAACTCGCAACCAACGCAATAAAGGGGTTGTCAATCCCTTCACGTGTCAGGACCCCGACTCGATGTCACATCGATCTAGCCGGTAACACCTCATATCACTTTGCGGCCTCACGCACGGTATCCCCACGGGTGTCGCCTTACCTTTGCCCGGGACCGTTTGCGCCTTTTGGCTCACGTATATGATCGTGTCGCTAGCATCCATATGATAAGGAGCCCGGGCTGACATGACTAGTCGTAAACCCAAAGTGGCACAGACTTACAGGGACAGGCATCCATGACCCAGCTTCGAACGTGTCGGTCATCAGCAAGTGGGTCCGGGCTGTAGCACTGGGCTAGCAGGACTCCGGTAAACCGGGCTGTAGCGGGCTAACAGGACTCCGGTACTCAATGCGTGACATTTCCCCAAAGGGACAGACACAGGAACGAAGAAGGACACATGCCGGCCAGCCTAAGTGTTCCAGAGCAGTAGCAAGCTACCATGGCTCAGCGGTAACACTAGGAGACATTTCCCGGTAAGAGAGGCTACTAAAGATAAACAACTAGGTAGTCAGATCCCACACATACCAAGCATTTCAATCATACACACAATATGCTCGATATGTGCAAATACAACGAAGCATCACAACATGACTCTACGACACAAGTACTTTATTTAAGGCTCAGAGAGCCATACATAACATACACAAAGGTACGGGTCTCACGACCCAACATACAAGTCATACAGTCATACAAACCAGCAGCGGAAGTAACTTGTCTGAGTACAGACAACTAGTAAAATAAAAGAGGCTTGGAAAGCCTAGCTATACTACATGGTCCTTCACAAGCTCAGGGTCACCACCTGGGCCTTTAGCCTACTCGTTGATGTCAACGTCTACATAGAACCCATCAGAAGGGGTTGCAGCGTCTTCTGTAAAAATGTAAATTATAGCAACATGAGTACAAAGGTACTCAGCAAGACTTACATCAGATCCTACATACATGCATATTATCAAGAAGGGTTGGTGGAGTTATTGCAGCAAGCCAGCTTTGACTCTTGGCTAGACTATCCTACGATACTCCAACTTGAAATGGTTTTGCGCACACGAGTCCACTACTCACCACTTCAATACACTACCGAGGATCCACCTCCGTCTTCCTACGGAAGAGCCATCCTCGGCACTCACACTTATCTTGAGGCTTTTAGTAGTTTCCATTTACTTGTCTATGAACTGTATAGGCAACCAAGTAGTCCTTTACCGCGGACGCGGCTATTCGAATAGATTATGATAACCCTGCAGGGGTGTACTTCTTCATACATGTTTCCACCACTTAGCGTCTGCACACGACATGTGCTCGGCAGACTTCAAGCGAAAGCCGACGTGGGTGTAGACCACGACCTACCTAAACACTTAAGCCTCTAGTCCAGGTTTATCGCCTATCCAGGTTCCATCCGCAGGGAGTCCGGCCGAGGTTTCCCATACGGCCCCGAACGATGTGAACAGGGTTCCCGAGATACCTAACGGGTATTCGGTACACCCGGCCACGTACCTACCGCATCACAGCCCACCCCTACGGTCAGCGCTGTCCACGGCCTCCAGTAGACTACAAACACCAGAAACTACTTGCAACTCCTGGACAGAGAGCTAGGGTGAATAAGAAGTCGAGCGGGGTCATATTTCAGGGCCCAATGCATGGTAGTAGCTGTATCTTAAATCACACATACAGATCTCAGTGCTTAAGGTCGGCTTCAATGAAACAACCCACCATGTACTCCTACATGGCCTCTCATCGATACCTTTACCAAATCGTGTTCACCACACCACTCTCATTACCGACATAATCATTTCACTCTAGCCCATCACCCAGATGAACCAGACCTGACACGACTCTAAGCATAGCAGGCATAGCAAGGTAGGAACAACACATACATATGGCTCAATCAACTCCTACACATGCTAGTGGGTTTCATCTAGTTACTGTGGCAATGACAGGTCATGCAGAGGAAATGGGTTCAACTACCGTAGCACACAGCAGTTTGAAACGCGTTGTCTTAATGCAGTAAAAGAGAGCAGGAGCGAGAACATGGGATTGTATCGATATGATCAAATGGTTGGTTGCTTGCCTGACGGGTCGGTGCACTGGTATTGCTCTTCGTCGGGGTTATCACGGTACTCCTCGGGGGCAGAACCTGCCGCAGAGAGCACCGATACACAAACATTACCAAACAGTATGCAACAATATGATGCATGCATGAGACATGGCAAAATGAGTGTATTGGGCTAATGCAACTAAGAACAGATGGGTTTGAACTAATTTGAACCATTGATTCAAAGTTCAAACTCATAAGTTGCCATTTAAGGTGTTTTATCTTGTTCTGTGATAAACAGCAGGTTAGCTTGTTTAAACATGCATGAAACCAGTACAGATGGAAAGATTGGATTTTTCTGATCATTTTTCATATATAATTTGTTTGATTTGGAGCTACGGTTGATTTTATATGAATTTTGGAAGTTTGAAACATTTTCTGGAATTTCCTGTGTAAAAATAATTCCAGTAATTAAATTACTGCGTCAGCACTACGTCATGATGACGTCAGTGGTCAACGGGCTGGTCCAGGTCAAACTGACCAGTGGGTCCCGCATGTCAGTATTCAATTAGTTTAACTAAATTAGATTTAAACTAACTGGATTAATTAACAAAGGGGGCCCCACATGTCATAGACCCAGGGGGTCAACCGGGGCCCACCCGTGGTCAAAGTCAGAGTCAAACACGCCGGCGTCTAGCCGCCGGCGAGCCCGACGCGGCGGCGAAAGTGCTTTTTGCCATTCCGGCAACCAAATGGACGGCGGAAGGCATCTACGTGTTGCTGAGGTTGAGCCGCGACTATTGGTGGTGGTGGTTGGGCTCGGGGTGGCCGGAGTTGGCGCCGGCGGCGACTTTGGCGGCCGCCGGAGTTCGGTTGAAGACGAACTCGTGGCTAGAGTGTGCGGTGAGGTGCGGGGAGTGCATGGTTAGCCCCAACGCGGCGTGGTGAGTGCGATGGACAAGGTGAGGTGGCCGGAGGATGGCCGGGAGCACGTCGGCGAAGAGGTCCGCGACGGCGCGTGCGGGTGAGCTTAGTGTGCTCGCTGTGGTGCACGAGAGAGAGAAAGAGAGGAAGGGGAAGTTAGCCCAGCTCACTGCGGTCTTGATGGAAAGGACGGCGTGGTCGGGGACGAGCTGCTGCGGCGGCGACGGCGAAGGGGATCTCCGGCGATGGCGGTTCGGGCGAGGTTGGTGCGGCGGCTTCGGGGCACGCGAGCGCTCGGGGCTCGGCTAGCTCGAAGAAGTAGAGGACGGCGGAGCTTCTGGACACGGTGGCGCGGCGTGGAGACGCCGGGGAGCATGGCTACGGCGGCGGTGCGGCGACGGTGGCGTCGGCCATGGCGTGGGAGCGCGAGGGAGAGGAACTGGGGGCGAATGGAGGTGTCCAGGGGGGTCGGGGCGCGACGTGGAGCTCGTCCAGGCCAGCAGGGCGGCGAGAGGGGGAAGCAGGGCGACGTGCAGCTGCGTGGCGAGCTGCGGTGCCGCCGCCGAGCACCTTGGCTGCCTGCCTGGCAAGCCAAGCAGCTCGCTGGAGCGGTGGCCGGGCTGGGCCGGCCAGGTGGGCTGGCTGGTGGGCCTGTGGTGGCGCCAGGTAAGTTTTCCCTTTTTTTTCTGTTTTCTGTTTTTTTAATACTTCTGCAACTTTGTTGAATTAAATAAAATACTTAGGCAACTCCTAAAATCACCAAATTACTCCTGGTCCATAGTTGGATTATTTCCAACATGAAACATTTTAGTTTGGAGATATTTGAGCATTTAAATATTTTATATAATTTTAAATGCCCAAATTCAAATATTTATGATTTAATTCAAAACCCTAAGATGGCCTAGGAAAATGTGCACCACTTTTGGCAGAGGTTCTGAACCAAGACAAAAATGATGGGCATTTTAGAAGGGCATTTCAGGTTCATTGAAAAGTTTTTTAGTAAACCCTAGTTGGTTTCAGAGGGGACTGGGGGTTCTGTCATCCCCATTTCAAGTTTCTGATGAAAAAGTAAACATGATGCAACACTCTAATGCATGGCTAACTAGGATGTGACAACTCACCCCCACTCAAAAGAATCTCGTCCCGAGATTTGGGTTCCTCCGGGAAGAAGGCGGGATACTCGAGTCGAAGACGATCCTCCCTTTCCCAAGTTGCTTCATCCTCAGAATGGTGCGACCATTGAACTTTGAGAAACTTGATATTATGACGTCGGGTGGTACGTTCGGCCTGATCGAGGATACGAATGGGGTACTCTCGATATGTAAGATTATCTTGGAGATCAAGCGTTTCGTGGTCCACTCCACGGATAGGATCCGAGAAGCAACGCCTGAGTTGAGAAACGTGGAAGACATCGTGGACTCTGGAGAGGTGCGGAGGTAGTTCCAACTGGTAGGCAACTTCTCCTCGTTTGGCGAGAATGCGAAAAGGTCCAATGTAACGAGGAGCCAATTTGCCTTTGATACCGAAACGATGGGTTCCCTTCAGAGGGGTGACCCGAAGATAAGCCTTCTCGTCAACCTCGAAAGTCATAGCCTTATGTTTTCGGTCATATTGACTCTTTTGACGAGATTGGGCTGTTTTCAACTTTTCACGAACGATACGAACTTGTTCTTCTGCTTCCTGAATCATATCCGGGCCAAAGAATTGTCTTTCCCCGGTCTCTGACCAGTTAAGGGGTGTTCGACACCGTCGTCCATAGAGAACTTCAAAAGGGGCTTTACCCAAGCTAGATTGATAGCTGTTGTTGTAAGCGAATTCGGCAAATGGAAGGCACTTCTCCCAGTCCATTCCGAATGAGATAACAGAGGCTCGAAGCATGTCTTCTAGAATCTGGTTGACGCGTTCCACTTGACCACTCGACTGAGGGTGGAAGGCGGTGCTAAAGGAGAGACGGGTTCCCATAGCATTTTGGAAACTTTCCCAAAATCGAGAGGTGAAAAGACTTCCTCGATCCGAGTTAATTTCCAAAGGAACACCATGGAGGGACACTATTCGGGAGATGTATAAGTCTGCCAGCTGACTAGCGGTTATACTCTCACGAACAGGTAAGAAATGGGCTACTTTGGAAAGACGATCGACAACGACGAAAATAGCATTATTCCCTCTCTTGGTCCTGGGAAAACCGGTAATGAAATCCATACCAATTTTATCCCATTTCCATTCAGGAATAGCTAAGGGTTGAAGGGTGCCAGCAGGCCGTTGATGCTCTGCTTTTACACGACGACAGACGTCGCAATTAGCAATATACTGAGCAATTTCTCTCTTCATCCTAGTCCACCAGAACCTCTGGCGTAGGTCCTGATACATCTTAGTACTACCGGGATGAATAGTGAGAGGAGATTCATGAGCCTCCTTAAGGATCAACTGCCGTAGATGCTGGTTCTTGGGAACCACTAGACGGTTCTCAAAGTACACAACACCATGATCATTTGTGGAGAAACAACTAGCACCTCCGCTAGCAATGTTCTCTTTGATTTTAGATATTCCCTTATCTCGCTTTTGGGCAGCGATGATTTGATCCGTAAGAGTAGGTTTTGCTACCAAGGTGGAAAGAAAACCTTGAGGTACAATGTGAAGGTTAAGCTTCCGAAATTCCTCATGGAGAAGCGGTTGACTTTGTTGTAACATCAGGTTGTTACAATAAGATTTACGACTTAGCGCATCAGCCATGACGTTGGCTTTCCCTGGGGTGTAGGTTATTCCTAAGTCGAAGTCTGTGATCAACTCAACCCAACGTCTTTGCCTGAGATTCAGATCCGGTTGGGTGAAAATGTACTTCAGACTTTGGTGATCAGTGAATATTTCGCAACGATTACCGAGGAGGTAATGTCGCCAGGTCTTAAGTGCATAGACTACGGCTGCAAGCTCTAGATCATGAGTAGGATAATTCTCCTCATGTGGGTGCAATTGCCGTGAAGCGTAAGCAATTACGTGTCGATCTTGCATGAGAATGCAACCTAGTCCTTGTCGCGAGGCGTCGCAGTAGATAACAAAGTCCTTGGAGAAGTCTGGCGGTACCAGTACGGGAGCAGAGGTCAGGCGTCTTTTCAGTTCCTGAAAGCTGTGCTCACATTGTGGAGTCCATTCGAACTTCTTATCTTTCTTGAGGAGTTCGGTTAGAGGTTTGGCAACTTTGGAGAAGTTCTCGACAAAGCGACGACAATAGCTCGCTAAGCCCAGAAAACTCCGAACTTGCTTGACCGATTCAGGTGGAGTCCAATTAAGGACGGCTTGAACTCGCTCAGGGTTAACAGCAATACCTTTACCAGATATTACATGACCCAGATAGGTCACTTCTGACAACCAGAATTCACATTTAGAAAATTTGGCATAAAGGCGATGCTCTCGAAGTTTCTTCAACACTAGCCTTAGATGTTCGGCATGTTCTTCCTCGTTCTTGGAGTAGATGAGTATATCATCGAGGTAAACCACGACGAATTTATCCAAATACTCCATGAAGATTGAGTTCATTAACCGAGAAAAGGTGGCTGGAGCGTTGGTTAAACCGAAGGACATGACGGTGTACTCGTATTGGCCATAACGAGTAACAAAGGCCGTTTTAGGAATGTCCCCGTTTCTGATTTTGATTTGATGGTAGCCCAACCTCAAATCCATCTTGGAGAAGACTGAGGATCCAGCGAGCTGATCATACAGGTCGTTGATCCTGGGAAGCGGATATTTGTTCTTGATTGTGACCAAATTGACAGGTCGGTAATCTACAACCATCCGGTCCGTACCATCCTTCTTCTTGACGAATAGGACGGGGCAAGCCCACGGAGATGAACTAGGTCGGATGAAACCCTTTTTCAAGGACTCATCGAGTTGTTTCTTAAGCTCGGCTAGTTCTAGGGGTGCCATCTTATAAGGTCTTCTAGCAATCGGAACGGTTCCTGGAATGAGGTCTATTACGAACTCAACATCCCTGTCAGGTGGAACACCTGGCAATTCCTCTGGAAAGACATCCGGGAAGTCACGGACTACCGGAATGTCCTCAAGGTCTGGCAAATGGCTGGCGTTAAGAGAATATAATTGTCGCTTGGCTATTCGGGTCAAGACATTGACTATCTTCCCCGAAGGATGGGTGAGTTGAACAGTCCTAGAGAAGCAATCAATTTGGGCATGATGAGCTGACATCCAGTCCATACCCAGAATGATATTAATATCTGAAGATTTAAGGGCTATCAAGGACGCGAGGAAAACAAGTCTGTCGACTTGGATTTCATTTCCATAACTTACCCTAGAGGTCTGCCATCTAGAACCAGGAGTAGAAATTTCCATAGTGGATGGCATGTCACAGAATGCAACGTTATGCAAACGAGCATAATTTTCGGATATAAAAGAATGAGAGGCTCCTGTATCGAAAAGAACAGATGCCGGGTGGCAATTAACAAGAAGCGTACCGAGAACGACGTTGGGATCCTCTTGAGCTTCTTCGGCAGAGATACAGTTGACATGGCCACGTGAAGCGGTGACCGGCTTGGCGTGGAATATTTTTCCTGTCGGCTTGCCATGGCCAACAGCTTTAGCAGACTGGTTGGGGTTGGTCTGGGGACACTCACGCATATAGTGACCAGATTCCCCACACTTGAAACAAGTCAAGGAACTGGTACGTGGAGGAGCATTGTTGGTTGGACCCCCATAGGGCTTGGCCGGTGCAGACTGTTGAACAGGGCGAGGCGCCTGGAAAGATGGCCTCTGTGAACCTGGGTGGCAGGGCGGTGTTGGGTACCCACACGCGGCGCTTCTGAGGACCAGCACCGGATGAGGAACCCATATCACGGCCATGCTTGCGTGTTGCGTCATAATCAGTCTGACCAGTTTCAGCACTGATGGCCTTGTTGACAAGTTTCTGAAAAGATGTGCACTCATGCAGACGGAGGTCGCGGCGAAGCTCAGGACTAAGCCCCTTACGGAACCTTGCTTGCTTCTTGGCATCGGTAGAAACTTCCTCGGTTGCATATCGTGCGAGATTACCAAACTCCCTGCTGTAAGCATCCACAGAAAGTCGGCCTTGGGTGAAACTGCAAAATTCTTCACGTTTACGGTCCATGAGACCCTCCGGAATGTGATGTTCACGGAAAGCCTCACTGAACTCAGCCCAAGTAGTGACATGGCCCGCCGGGCGCATAGCTCCATAATTCTCCCACCATAGACTGGCGGGGCCTTCAAGATGATATGCAGCAAAGGTGACCTTGTCAGCCTCCGCCACCAGCGCGGAACGCAGTTTATGAGAGATACTGCGAAGCCAGTCATCAGCGTCGAGAGGCTCGACGGAGTGGTGGAACGTGGGTGGATGTAATTTGATAAAATCACTGAGTGACACCACGTTAGTCCTCTGATGGTGTGATGTGTTCTGTTCAATACGCTCCAACAAACGGTTGGTCTCCCGCTTGTTTCTTTCGGCTTCCATCATAACCTCGGCTAGGGAAGGAGGATGAGGCAGATTTGCATTCCCGCCTTCACTGCCTTCGGCCTGCTCTTGAGGAGCAGGGTTAGTGCGCGTGTTGACCATCCTAGGTAAACAAGACAATGATTTAGTCAGAATGATAAAATTCCGACATAGGATACAGAATGTAAGGAATAACTCGAAATGCAAGATGATCATCCGTATGACATGGTAGATACAGAAACTGCTTCTTTATTCCATCGTCATACACACCATACAGCGTTTAGTACAAGACCAAATGAAGTACTATTACGGTGAAAAAGGATTACATCTTATCGGAGGCATCCCAAGCTCCTATACATTAATTTTCTACACCTCCGGAAAGAGTACAAACTAGGTCATATCCCACGAGTCACGCGGGACGATAGATGACACAGCTAGTGCGAACTAGTGATACTACCACTAACTCAGACCGATCCGTAGTAGTCCTCGTAGAAGTCACCTCCATAGCCTGGAAGCTCAACATGATCATCCGGAAACAGACGATCTCGCGGAGCTTGTGGACCATAGGGGCTAGGATGAGGCCTTGGACCAACAGACGGTGGCCTGCGGGGACTGCGAGGTGGGGTGATGCCTCCTACATCACGCCAACCCATCACGTCTGGCAGAGCAGATCTCACAGGATAGAGATCGCGCATATCTGAATATCCAGCTTGCACCGCCGGTGCGAACCGAGTCAAAGTGGCCCAGTGGTCAGCACGGGTATTGAAGAGCTCTAACCTCAAGGCCCGATTTTCACGGTCCTTATCCTCGAGCATCTCAGCAGTGGTGCGAGTCCGTGAATCCTCCTGGGTGGGGTCAGCATAGATAGCCTGGAGATACCCTTGTGCTCCCGGAAGTGATCCTGGCATATACCAGAAATCAGAGTCCCGAAATAGACCAGACCTGACTCGCATGATGGTCATCATAGAGTAGGCGGCATCCTGCACAGCCATCTCAATAGTAACCCCGAGTCCATAGGAGCAGTGAAGGGGCTCGGTGGATCCAGGATAAGATGGAAATATCCGGACAGTGCAGAGATACTGGCTTTGATTAAAGTCTCGGAATTGCTCTTCGACCGTGTACTCAGGATACCAGCGGTATCCAGCCTCAGTCATTACCCTGACCAACTTGGCAGTATGGCCGGGTACATCTAGGCATCGAGTCAGGCGAACCACTTGATTGAGGTCGCGAGTGGCCATCTGAAAACACAATCATAATGCAAAGGCATTAGAGTTCCTAGCAAAATTTCGGCAGCATAACAGCTGTAAATGCTCAAGAAGGATTTGAGACATTTGACAAAGGATTTCGTACACACTCAACATCATCATATCAAAGTTCTGAATCCATTCTAACAACATAATGTGGTAGTAGAACTGAACTAGGCTTGTATCCATCAAACTTATAAGGTACTACTGATTAGTAACACGTGATCCTGATAGAGAGAATAGATCCTAATTCCTTAACCCCCGGTGGAAGAATAGACTGACTCAGATCAGAATGTCATAAGATAAAGGAGTAAAAGAGCCTTACGTTCCAACCCACAAACAATTCCCCTACATATAACTAAAGAATTTCTAGACTCAACATCGACCAGTTTGGCTTGGAGAACCTACAGGCAGTCCGGCTCTGATGCCAACGCTGTCAGGACCCCGACTCGATGTCACATCGATCTAGCCGGTAACACCTCATATCACTTTGCGGCCTCACGCACGGTATCCCCACGGGTGTCGCCTTACCTTTGCCCGGGACCGTTTGCGCCTTTTGGCTCACGTATATGATCGTGTCGCTAGCATCCATATGATAAGGAGCCCAGGCTGACATGACTAGTCGTAAACCCAAAGTGGCACAGACTTACAGGGACAGGCATCCATGACCCAGCTTCGAACGTGTCGGTCATCAGCAAGTGGGTCCGGGCTGTAGCACTGGGCTAGCAGGACTCCGGTAAACCGGGCTGTAGCGGGCTAACAGGACTCCAGTACTCAATGCGTGACATTTCCCCGAAGGGACAGACACAGGAACGAAGAAGGACACATGCCGGACAGCCTAAGTGTTCCAGAGCAGTAGCAAGCTACCATGGCTCAGCGGTAACACTAGGAGACATTTCCCGGTAAGAGAGGCTACTAAAGATAAACAACTAGGTAGTCAGATCCCACACATACCAAGCATTTCAATCATACACACAATATGCTCGATATGTGCAAATACAACGAAGCATCACAACATGACTCTATGACACAAGTACTTTATTTAAGGCTTAGAGAGCCATACATAACATACACAAAGGTACGGGTCTCACGACCCAACATACAAGTCATACAGTCATACAAACCAGCAGCGGAAGTAACTTGTCTGAGTACAGACAACTAGTAAAATAAAAGAGGCTTGGAAAGCCTAGCTATACTACATGGTCCTTCACAAGCTCAGGGTCACCACCTGGGTCTTTAGCCTACTCGTTAATGTCAACGTCTACATAGAACCCATCAGAAGGGGTTGCAGCGTCTTCTGTAAAAAGGTAAATTATAGCAACATGAGTACAAAGGTACTCAGCAAGACTTACATCAGATCCTACATACATGCATATTATCAAGAAGGGTTGGTGGAGTTATTGCAGCAAGCCAGCTTTGACTCTTGGCTAGACTATCCTACGATACTCCAACTTGAAATGGTTTTTCGCACACGAGTCCACTACTCACCACTTCAATACACTACCGAGGATCCACCTCCGTCTTCCTACGGAAGAGCCATCCTCGGCACTCACACTTATCTTGAGGCTTTTAGTAGTTTCCATTTACTTGTCTATGAACTGTATAGGCAACCAAGTAGTCCTTTACCGCGGACGCGGCTATTCGAATAGATTATGATAACCCTGCAGGGGTGTACTTCTTCATACATGTTTCCACCACTTAGCGTCTGCACACGACATGTGCTCGGCAGACTTCAAGTGAAAGCCGACGTGGGTGTAGACCACGACCTACCTAAACACTTAAGCCTCTAGTCCAGGTTTATCGCCTATCCAGGTTCCATCCGCAGGGAGTCCGGCCGAGGTTTCCCATACGGCCCCGAACGATGTGAACAGGGTTCCCGAGATACCTAACGGGTATTCGGTACACCCGGCCACGTACCTACCGCATCACAGCCCACCCCTACGGTCAGCGCTGTCCACGGCCTCCAGTAGACTACAAACACCAGAAACTACTTGCAACTCCTGGACAGAGAGCTAGGGTGAATAAGAAGTCGAGCGGGGTCATATTTCAGGGCCCAATGCATGGTAGTAGCTGTATCTTAAATCACACATACAGATCTCAGTGCTTAAGGTCGGCTTCAATGAAACAACCCACCATGTACTCCTACATGGCCTCTCATCGATACCTTTACCAAATCGTGTTCACCACACCACTCTCATTACTGACATAATCATTGCACTCCAGCCCATCACCCAGATGAACCAGACCTGACACGACTCTAAGCATAGCAGGCATAGCAAGGTAGGAACAACACATACATATGGCTCAATCAACTCCTACACATGCTAGTGGGTTTCAGCTAGTTACTGTGGCAATGACAGGTCATGCAGAGGAAATGGGTTCAACTACCGTAGCACACAGCAGTTTGAAACGCGTTGTCTTAATGCAGTAAAAGAGAGCAGGAGCGAGAACATGGGATTGTATCGATATGATCAAATGGTTGGTTGCTTGCCTGACGGGTCGGTGCACTGGTATTGCTCTTCGTCGGGGTTATCACGGTACTCCTCGGGGGCAGAACCTGCCGCAGAGAGCACCGATACACAAACATTACAAAACAGTATGCAACAATATGATGCATGGATGAGACATGGCAAGATGAGTGTATTGGGCTAATGCAACTAAGAACAGATGGGTTTGAACTAATTTGAACCATTGATTCAAAGTTCAAACTCATAAGTTGCCATTTAAGGTGTTTTATCTTGTTCTGTGATAAACAGCAGGTTAGCTTGTTTAAACATGCATGAAACCAGTACAGATGGAAAGATTGGATTTTTCTGATCATTTTTCATATATAATTTGTTTGATTTGGAGCTACGGTTGATTTTATATGAATTTTGGAAGTTTGAAACATTTTCTGGAATTTCCTGTGTAAAAATAATTCCAGTAATTAAATTACTGCGTCAGCAGTACGTCATGATGACGTCAGTGGTCAACGGGCTGGTCCAGGTCAAACTGACCAGTGGGTCCCGCATGTCAGTATTCAATTAGTTTAACTAAATTAGATTTAAACTAACTGGATTAATTAACAAAGGGGGCCCCACATGTCATAGACCCAGGGGGTCAACCGGGGCCCACCCGTGGTCAAAGTCAGAGTCAAACACGCCGGCGTCTAGCCGCCGGCGAGCCCGACGCGGCGGCGAAAGTGCTTTTTGCCATTCCGGCAACCAAATGGACGGCGGAAGGCATCTACGTGTTGCTGAGGTTGAGCCGCGACTATTGGTGGTGGTGGTTGGGCTCGGGGTGGCCGGAGTTGGCGCCGGCGGCGACTTTGGCGGCCGCCGGAGTTCGGTTGAAGACGAACTCGTGGCTAGAGTGTGCGGTGAGGTGCGGGGAGTGCATGGTTAGCCCCAACGCGGCGTGGTGAGTGCGATGGACAAGGGGAGGTGGCCGGAGGATGGCCGGGAGCACGTCGGCGAAGAGGTCCGCGACGACGCGTGCGGGTGAGCTTAGTGTGCTCGCTGTGGTGCACGAGAGAGAGAAAGAGAGGAAGGGGAAGTTAGCCCAGCTCACTGCGGTCTTGATGGAAAGGACGGCGTGGTCGGGGACGAGCTGCTGCGGCGGCAACGGCGAAGGGGATCTCCGGCGATGGCGGTTCGGGCGAGGTTGGTGCGGCGGCTTCGGGGCACGCGAGCGCTCGGGGCTCGGCTAGCTCGAAGAAGTAGAGGACGGCGGAGCTTCTGGACACGGTGGCGCGGCGTGGAGACGACGGGGAGCACGGCTACGGCGGCGGTGCGGCGACGGTGGCGTCGGCCATGGCGTGGGAGCGCGAGGGAGAGGAACTGGGGGCGAATGGAGGTGTCCAGGGGGGTCGGGGCGCGACGTGGAGCTCGTCCAGGCCAGCAGGGCGGCGAGAGGGGGAAGCAGGGCGACGTGCAGCTGCGTGGCGAGCTGCGGTGCCGCCGCCGAGCACCTTGGCTGCCTGCCTGGCAAGCCAAGCAGCTCGCTGGAGCGGTGACCGGGCTGGGCCGGCCAGGTGGGCTGGCTGGTGGGCCTGTGGTGGCGCCAGGTAAGTTTTCCCTTTTTTCTGCTTTCTGTTTTTTTAATACTTCTGCAACTTTGTTGAATTAAATAAAATACTTAGGCAACTCCTAAAATCACCAAATTACTCCTGGTCCATAGTTGGATTATTTCCAACATGAAACATTTTAGTTTGGAGATATTTGAGCATTTAAATATTTTATATAATTTTAAATTCCCAAATTCAAATATTTATGATTTAATTCAAAACCCTAAGATGGCCTAGGAAAATGTGCACCACTTTTGGCAGAGGTTCTGAACCAAGACAAAAATGATGGGCATTTTAGAAGGGCATTTCAGGTTCATTGAAAAAGTTTTTTAGTAAACCCTAGTTGGTTTCAGAGGGGACTGGGGGTTCTGTCATCCCCATTTCAAGTTTCTGATGAAAAAGTAAACATGATGCAACACTCTAATGCATGGCTAACTAGGATGTGATATCACGGCCACTTGTGAAAGTGAGATCTAATAAAGATAGTATGATAAGATAAATATATTTTTGGTATTTTTGATATAGATGCAAAAAGTAAAGATTCAAATAAACTAGATTGAAAGCAAATATGATAAGAGATAGACCCGGGGGCCATATGTTTCACTAGAGGCTTCTCTCAAGATAGCATAAGTATTACGGTGGGTGAACAAATTACTGTCGAGGAATTGATAGAAAAGCGCATAGTTATGAGATTATCTAGGCATGATCATGTATATAGGCATCACGTCCATAACAAGTAGACCGTCTCCTGCCTGCATATACTACTATTACTCCACACATCGACCGCTCTCCAGCATGCATCTAGAGTATTGAGTTCATAAGAACAGAGTAACGCATTAAGCAAGAAGACATGATGTAGAGGGATAAACACATGCAATATGATATAAACCCCATCTTGTTATCCTCGATAGCAACAATACAATATGTGTCTTGCAACCCTTTCTGTCACTGGGTAAGAACACCGCAAGGTTGAACCCAAAGCTAGGCACTTCTCCCATGGCAATAAGATCAATCTAGTAGGCCAAACCAAAATGATAATTCGAAGAGACTTGCAAAGATAAATCAATCATACATAAAAGAATTTAGAGAAGATTCAAATATTATTCATAGATAACCTTGATCATAAACCCACAATTCATCGGATCTTGACAAACACACCGCAAAAAGAGATTACATCGAATAGATCTCCACAAGAGAGGGGGAGAATATTGTATTGAGATCCAAAAAGAGCAAAAAGAGAGAAGAAGCCATCTAGCTAATAACTATGGACCCATAGGTCTGTGGTAAACTACTCACAACTCATCGGAGGGGCAAGGATGTTGATGTAGAGGCCCTCCGTGGTTGCTTCCCCCTCCGGCAGAGTGCCGGCAAGGGCTCCAAGATGGGATCTCGTGGATACAGAAGGTTACAGCAGTGGAAATCGTGTTTTGTCGTTCTCCTGGATGTTTTCGGGGTACGTAGGTATATATAGGAGGAAGAAGTACGTTGGTGGCCGCCCGAGGGGCCCACGAGACAGGGGGCATGCCCTACAGGGGGGCGCCCTCCTATCTCGTGGGGCCCTCGAAGCTTTCTTGACTTGCACTTGAGGCTCTCCGGATCAGATTTGTTCCAAAAATAATGCTCCCGAAGGTCTCATTCCGTTTGGACTCCGTTTGATATTCCTTTTCTTCGAAATACTGAAATAGGCAAAAAACCAGCAATATGGGCTGGGCCTCCGGTTAGTAGGTTAGTCCCAAAAATGATATAAATGTGTAAAATAAAGCCAATAAAAATCCAAAAGAAGTAATATAATAGCATGGAACAATCAAAAATTATAGATACGTTGGAGACGTATCAAGCATCTCCAAGCTTCATTCCTGCTCGTCCTCGAGTAGGTAAATGATAAAAAAGAAATTTTTGATGTGTAATGCTACCTAGCATAATTCGTAATGTAATTTTCTTTATTGTGGCATGAATGTTCAGATCCAAATGAATACAAAATAAAAGTTCTTATTGACATAAGAAATAGTAATACTTCAAGCATACTAATCAAAGTAATCATGTCTTCTCAAAATAACATGGCTAAAGAAAGTTATCCCTACAAAATCATATAGTCTGGCTATGCTCTATCTTCATCACACAAATTATTTAATCATGCACAACCCCGATGACAAGCCAAGCAATTGTTTCATACTTTAATAATCTCAAACTTTTTCAACTTTCACGCAATACATGAGCGTGAGCCATGGACATAGCACTATATGTGGAATAGAATGGTGGTTGTGGAGAAGACAAAAAGGAGAGGATAGTCTCACATCAACTAGGTGTATCAACGGGCTATGGAGATGTCCATTAATAGATATCAATGTGAGTGAGTAGGGATTGCCATGCAACGGATGCACTAGAGCTATAAATATATGAAAGCTCAATAAAAGAATAAGTGGGGTGCATCCAACTTTCTTGCTCACGAAGACCTAGGGCACTTTTGAGGAGGCCCGTCATTGGAATATACAAGCCAAGTTCTATAATGAAAAATTCCCACTACACTACAAGAACTACGTCAACTTGTGACCACCAATATTGGTCACTGAAAGGTCACAAATTTCCATTTACGACCTTTTTGTGACCAAAAACAGAAGGTCAAAAGCTGGCCGTCATAAACTGACTATAGCGACCTTTCTTCTGGAATGGTCAAAGACGTTTACGACCAAAATATTCCTACTGTGGCGTTTTGGTCACTAGCAACCTCCCCCAGGCCATGTAGGCATCCAGCATGGCAAGCTGATGTGGCACAAGATTCAGCCCGGTCCAATTCGACTTTCTACATGGGCCGAGCCCAACAATTCGGCCTTTTTACTGTATATTTTCTCTATTAATTTTCTCTAGCTACATGGGCCTAGCCCAACAATTTGGCCTTTTTATTTTATGGGTCATGGCCTTTTTGTACAACAGTTTTAGTTTTTTTTTATAAAATGGGTACACTAGTCAAACAGATCCCACTTGTCAGGTTCTGATAAGTGGGTCCTAGCTATTAGGCCCAGATTCTTCATATTTCAATTTGACAATAAGAAAGTAACTAGTAGTTAAATTGGCAAGGAAAAACACACAAGATACTTCAAATAACAATAGCCAGATTCAATACAAGCTCTACAAATGACACGTCCTACAAGCTGTAGCATATACAAGCTTATTTACAAGCTCTACAAATGACAAGTCCTACAAGCTGTAGCATTTACAAGTTCTACAAGTTACACATAATACAAGCTTAGCTGATACAAGCTCTACAACTATGGGAATCAATTACAAGCTCTACAAGTATTTTCTTCTTCTACATGTAGCTCCTTCAATAGCGATCAAATGCCGGCTCACTGGAGAGTCAGGACTGGGCCTTCCATGGACGCCCTGTTACATGAATCAGCTGATAAAAATTAGAAAAGCTGGAGACAATATATTATGAACATTCCATTCAAAAAAGGAGTAACTTAGTTGAAGTGAACACAACAACAGTTTTTCTCATTGAAGTGAACACAGCAGCAGTTTTTCTCATTGAAGTGAACACAGCAGCAGTTTTTCTCATTGAAGTGAACACAACAGCATCACTTTTTTTCATACACTATGTGTCTTAATATAACTCCTAAGAAATGTTCACAACCTGAATTAACTACACTTTTTCTCATTGAAGTGAACACGGCAGCAGTTTAATCAACAACCCCATACTTTACTATAGAATGTTTCTTCTGAATGCATAGCTTAAAGGCGGGGCGGGGCTGAGAATCATCATAACAGGATATGTATATATATATGTAGAGAGAGAGATCACCTTAACAATAGATGGTGGGCATCCTCGCCGGATCGGAGCAGCTTGTCCCTGGCCCTCCCCACGGGATGGTACCAAACTGCACACACACCAAGCAAGAGAGCACGCATCAGATCATATGAGAAAATGAACAAAAAATAGAGAGGAGGAGGAGAGGGGTCACCTTGGAAACAGATGAGCAAACTTTGGTCATTTGGCTCTGTCCTCGCCGGATTGAAGCATCTTGTCCTTTGGCCCTGTCCACACACCAAGCAAACTGTAGAAAAAACACGCAATGAAAAACTGAAGATCACAGTGTATGGAAAACTGAAGATCATAGTGATGATAACATACAAACAAAGGATCTTTGGCCCATCAAGTTTTAAGACAAAAAAAGAGCAAAACCAACAATGCTACAAATCAGAGATTACAGGAACAACAACAGAAGGTTGTTTAACAAGTTTGAACGGCCACTATGTATAGCACAATGTATGTAATGTAAAATTTCTGGATGAACAAGCTTTAATGGCTATAGTATTGTGATATTGTGATAATGGGAGGAGGCTTCCCATAAAACAGCAGGAAAATGCACTACTATTGTGATATTCCTCCCATAAAAAACACTAATATTCCAGTAGAGATCAAATGCTTGTGAGCAGGAAAATAATGGTACATTCACAACTTCAGTTCAGGTAAATATCACCACATGTATCAGTATACAGGCAGCAATAGTATCATCGAGCAAAGAAAAACAGCAGCTTAACCCATGTAAGTCATAGCTCTTTAGAGAGAAAGAAAGAACAGGTTCAGCTAGCTATGTATTCATAGTTGAGAGCTAAGCAATTTGTTTGTTTATGCTGTAATTGACAGACCTAGTACAAGAAACAAGCCAAGTGAAACAATATTGACTAATTCGATGGCAATACAAGCTAATCTACTTAGCTAGTAGGTGACCATCCAATCCATGATGCAGCAGCAGGTGCAAATATGATATGATGTGAAGAAGAAGCTAGCTGGAGAGATTGGGGATGAAACCAAAATTACAAACCATTGGCGGACCTCACATCACCACAGTTTTATCATTTTATAAGCAACTGGAAACTATGCAGAGCAGAGCAGACCGGACAGTAAAAGAATTATCAAGTAGGGCAAAACAGCAGCGTGGCCATCAACTCATAGCCCTGAAGAAAGAAAGAACCAATAGGGTCAGCTACTTATTTATTCAGAATTGAGAGTTGAGCAAGCATTAGAAAACTAAAGATACTGCTCAGCTAACTAAATAACACATGATTCAGTACACACTTGAGCTTTTATGTTTGGAGGATCAGGTTGGTTAAACAGATACAGTGGATGGAACATAGCAGAGATAGGCTAGTATAGCTCCAGTTTTAGTCATCCCAAAGGAATATTCATAGCAAAGCAAGATAGGTTGAAGCTAGACAAGCGGATTTCGAGTGTTGATAAGCACCAGAATGCTAGCAAATTGGCCTATATTTATATGTTCACTTCTCTTTATAATTCACTAATGCAAAGGTGCAAATCTTCATCCTTCTTTAATGACGACACAGATAAACAAGTTTTATCCAAAAAAGGTGTCTAAACAATTCAATCACTGATCCCTGACCTGCATGGATCAGGCGCATGTAGAAAATTGAGTGAACAAGGCCATGCGAGCTTACCTAATCGAGCTAGTGTTGCACACGAGGATGCCTTGGACGAGGGCGGCAGGGTCGGTTGAGGACCGCAGCGGCAGAGGCGATTGTGCCTGCAGCGGCGGAGGCCCCGCCTTCATCTGACGCTGTCGAGGGCGGCAGATCTGTCGAGGTACACAGCGGTGACAGCTGCTGCATGGGGAGGGGGGCTGTGGCCGGCGTGTAGCTTGGGTGGATCCTCCTTGAGGAGCTTGGCCTTGGCGCGGTGGATCTCTGCGTTGAGCATGCACCGTCGATGGTGGGAGAGGCGGCCGCCCGAGCAAATCAATGAGAAGGGGTCAGAGGTCGTGGCCATGCGAGGCAAATCACCAGTAAAACGACTCGGATGCGGGAGGAGACGGACCTGATTTGGCTGGCCGGGACCGCTGCGTGTCCTCGCCATCGAGGATCTGGCCGCCGTCTTGCTCGCACGGCCTGGATCCGCCCGCCGCGTCATGGTCAGAGTGGAGAAGATGGCGAGGTCGGCGGCGGAGCCGAAGGGGCCGGAGACGGAGGCTGGCCGTGCCGGGGACACCATGAGATGCTCTGCGATCCACGGGCGAGGAGCGAGGCAATGACGAGCAGCGCGGGCGCGAACGGCGGGAGCAGGTGGTCGTCCACGAAGGCGAGGAGGAGCGGCTTGAGGTGGGAGGGGAGGTCGCGGCGGGATCTGCCGCCGTAGGTGGCGGCGGCGGTCCAATGGAGGGAGAGGGGAGAGGGGTTAGGGTTAGAGGGGGAGTGGTGTGCGGGGGAGAGGGGGGGAGTGGTGTGCGGTGGGTGAGTGGTGTGCGGTGGGTGAGTGGTGGCATTCGTCCACTGATAGGTGGGCCCGCGAGGAATTAGGCCCACATGTCAGTGTCCTCAACGACGTGTGGTGTAGGTGAGGGGAGCTGCTTTCCGGTGGGTGTGGGTGGCGAGAGATGAGGGTGTGGGCCGTTGGATTTGGCAGTATCCGACGGTCTGTAATGCTTGATCCGCGTGACATGCCCATAGACCAATCAGAACGAAGTGCGGGCTTGTGACCATCTAAAATTGTCGTAATTGATTAACAATAGGCGCTACCAACACAGCACCACAGCGCCCGGCGAAACTCCATTGCAGCGTGAGCTCCAACGCAGCACCACGATGCCCGATGGTAAGTTTCCTTCTCTTTTTATGACAATGTTAGTTAAGTTTTCAAATAATTAGTAGTGTTATTCCTTGAATAACAAAAAATCAATTTTCCATTTTTGGAGTGCCCAAAAAGAGTTTTTTTGTGAAGGACCTGCCATATATTTGTTGCAAAATTGGATCAAATCAATTTTCTAAAATACTAGGACATATTTAATGCATAATTGACCAAATGGTTGGGTGTCAAAAGCTTTTATCCACCTCTCGTGAAAAAGACAACTTTCCGCCGATTTAGTTGGAAGCGGGTCAAATTTGAACTGTAGCTGCATTATAGTTTGCTCTTTATTTTTTCCAAAAATCATTTCTAGGTACATAAGTATCTATTTAATCAGAGAAACACAAAAAAAATTCCAAGATTCAACCACTAGCTAGGAACGGTCATTCCCGCCGTTTTGACCGCATTTTAAAACAGGCTTAAAAAATTCAGAAAAAATCAAAAAATTGGGAAACCTTCGCATTGTGTCATCATATGTGGCCAAGTTCGTAGGAAAAATAACAAACTTGTAATATGGCAATTATTTTAAAAAATGGTTCTCAGAAACGAGCTATCATGTGTGGAGATCGATGGCTTTCAAGCCAAATGATCAATCTTATGGCCACATTCATGGCATAGTTTGTTCAAATGATCTCATATTGTGCACATGGGTGCATATTGGAATGGCAAACAATGTTGCCTAAGGAAGTTTTCATTTTCGTTGGACAAAAAAACCATTTTCCATTTTTCGAGTGCCCGAAAGGAGGTTTTTTTGTTAAGGAACTACCAAATAATTGTTGCAAAATTGGACCAAATCATTTTTATAAAATACTAGGCCATATTTAATGCACAATTGACAAAATGGTTGGGTGTAAATTTTTTTGATCCACCTCTCGTGAAAAAGACAACTTTCCGCCGATTTAGCTGGAAGCGGGTCAAATTTGAACTGTAGCTGCATTATAGTTTGCTCTTTATTTTTTCCAAAAATCATTTCTAGGTACATAAGTATCTATTTAATCAGAGATACACAAAAAAATTCCAAGATTCAACCACTAGCTAGGAACGGTCATTCCCGCCGTTTTGACCGCATTTTAAAACAGGCTTAAAAAATTCAGAAAAAATCAAAAAATTGGGAAACCTTCGCATTGTGTCATCATATGTGGCCAAGTTCGTAGGAAAAATAACAAACTTGTAATATGGCAATTATTTTAAAAAAGTGTTCTCAGAAACGAGCTATCATGTGTGGAGATCGATGGCTTTCAAGCCAAATGATCAATCTTATGGCCACATTCATGGCATAGTTTGTTCAAACGATCTCATATTGTGCACAAGGGTGCATATTGGAATGGCAAACAATGTTGCCTAAGGAAGTTTTCATTTTCGTTGGACGAAAAAACCATTTTCCATTTTTCGAGTGCCCGAAAGGAGGTTTTTTTGTTAAGGAACTACCAAATAATTGTTGCAAAATTGGACCAAATCATTTTTATAAAATACTAGGCCATATTTAATGCACAATTGACAAAATGGTTGGGTGTAAATTGTTTTGATCCACCTCTCGTGAAAAAGACAACTTTTCGCCGATTTAGCTGGAAGCGGGTCAAATTTGAACTGTAGCTGCATTATAGTTTGCTCTTTATTTTTTCCAAAAATCATTTCTAGGTACATAAGTATCTATTTAATCAGAGATACACAAAAAAAATTCCAAGATTCAACCACTAGCTAGGAACGGTCATTCCCGCCGTTTTGACCGCATTTAAAACGGGCATAAAAAATTCAAAAAAATTCAAAAAATTGGGAAACCTTCGCATTGTGTCATCATATGTGGCCAAGTTCCTAGGAAAAATAACAAACTTGTAATACGGCAATTATTTTAGAAAAGTGTTCTCAGAAACGAGCTATCATGTGTGGAGATCAATGGCTTTCAAGCCAAATGATCAATCTTATGGCCACATTCATGGCATAGTTTGTTCAAATGATCTCATATTGTGCACAAGGGTATATATTGGAATGGCAAACAATGTTGCCTAAGGAAGTTTTCATTTTCGTTGGACGAAAAAACCATTTTCCATTTTTCGAGTGCCCGAAAGGAGGTTTTTTGTGAAGGAACTACCAAATAATTGTTGCAAAATTGGACCAAATCATTTTTATAAAATACTAGGCCATATTTAATGCACAATTGACAAAATGGTTGGGTGTAAATTTTTTTGATCCACCTCTCGTGAAAAAGACAAATTTCCGCCGATTCAGTTGGAAGCGGGTCAAATTTGAACTGCAGCTGCCTCATAGTTTGCTATTTATTTTTTCCAAAAATCATTTCTAGGTACATAAGTATCTATTTAATCAGAGAAACGCCAAAAAAATTCCAAGATTCAACCACTAGCTAGGAACGGTCATTCCCGCCGTTTTGACCGCATTTTGGAACGTCATAAAAAATTCAAAAAAAATCAAAAAATTGGAAAACCTTCACATTGTGTCATTATGTGTGACAAAGTTTCCAGGAAAAATAATAATCTTGTAATACAGAAATTATTTTAGAAAAGTGTTCTCATAAACGAGCTATCATGTGTGAAGATTCATGGATTTCAACCCAAACGCTCAATCTCATGGTCACATTCATGGCATAGTTTGTTCAAATGATCTCATATTGTGCACAAGGGTGCATATTGGAATTCCAAACAATGTTGCCAAAGGGAGTTTTCATTTTCTTTGCACGGAAAATTCATTTTCCATTTTTCGAGTGCCCGAAATGAGGTTTTTTTGTGAAGGACCTACCATATATTTGTTGCAAAATTGTACCAAATCATTTTTATAAAATATTAGGACAAATTTAATGCACAATTGAAAAAATGGTTGGGTGTCAAAAGTTTTGATCCACCTCTGGTGAAAAAGACAAATTCCCGCCGATTCAGTTGGAAGCGGGTCAAATTTGAACTGCAGCTGCCTCATAGTTTGCTATTTATTTTTTCCAAAAATCATTTCTAGTTACATAAGTACCTATTTAATCATAAATACATTGTTTGGTGGTGATACGTCGAGGTTTGGGCGGTGGCCGAGGGCCCCAACTCTAGAGCGCGTAAACTCGCATGCCCGTCGCGTGGTCACCGCGTGACCGTGGCGTTGCCATGTGTTCTGGGCAGCCTAGGCATGTCTAGTGGGTTGAGCACTCCCCAGGTAGGTGCTAGGAACAAAATTACAACATAAGATTCTCATGAGGAGACCGATCGATGCTCAAACATGAATTAGCGGCCAAGTGTTTGATTAGCGGTACGGGAAATGTACATGGCTAATGGGCGTGAGTTTTGGCTGCGGATGATCTGTTACTAAGAAGACCGTCTTCACAAATTTTCAGCTCAAAAGGAGGACCCTAGGTGGTACTTGCTTTGCAAACCACCACACTGGACATAAATACGAATGTTGAAGCTCGGCTCAAAATAATGAATGGATTGAGCTGGCATTTGGTGGAGGATGGTTATTTGGGCATAGGAAAGTACTGTAGGAAATGGATACTATTTGGACATGCCAAAGTGATACTTCCTTCACAAACTATTAGTTTGAACAGAATAGGAAAATAAATATTTTTGAATTATTTTTGAACTAGGCAAGGAAGGTTTTTACATATTTGACGAAGATATGACCCAAAGAATTTATGAGATTTTTTTGGGAATTTTGGGAATGACAGAAATATAGGTTGCTTCACAACCTAGGGCAAAAACTGCCACATGGACATGACACATAGGCAAAACTGATGAGGTGGCGCCTAGTCATAGCAACCCACCACAATTTACAAGGCTATGACCATCTATATTGGTCGTTAACAACTAGAAATAAGGCAGCGGACTAGCGATGTTAGCTCTATGACCATTTCATGTAAGGAAATTATGACCTTTCTGACCAAAATGGTCGCAATGGTTTAGGGTTTGGAGCCCCTCGAACAGCTTTCGACCAATTGGTCTGAAATGGTCATAAATCTAGGACCAATTCTTCCAGGATCACTGACAGAAGGTCATAAGTTGACATATTTCTTGTAGTGCTAGTATATGAAAGTGACAACATATGAGACTCTCTATCATGAAGATCATGTTGCTATTTTGAAGCACAAGTGTGGAAAAGAGATAGTAGCATTGTCCCTTCTCTCTTTTTCTCTCATTTTATTTTTTTCTTTCTCTTTTTTCTTTCTTTTTCTTTTTCTTCTTTCTTTTTCTTCTTTCTTTTTTCTTTTTCTTTGGCCTTTTTCTTTTTCTTTTTGGCCTTTCTATTTTTTCTTTTTGTAAAGTCCGAAGTCTCATCCCAACTTGCGGGGGAATCATAGTCTTCATCATCCTTTCCTCACTAGGACAATGCTCTAATAATGAAGATCATCACACTTTTATGGATTTACAACTCAAAGCTAGAACAAGATATGACTCTATATGAATGCCTCCGGCGGTGTACCGGGATATGTAATGAATCAAGATCAACATGTATGAAAATTATGAAGGTGGCCTTGCCACAAATACAATGTCAACTACATGATGATGCAAAAAGCAATATGACAAAAGTAATGCGTGTCATATAAACGGAACGGTGGAAAGTTGCATGGCAATATATCTCGGAATGGCTATGGAAATGCCATAATAGGTAGGTATGGTGGCTATTTTGAGGAAGGTAAATGGTGGGTGTATGGTACCGGCAAAAATTGCACGATACAAGAGAGGCTAGCAATGGTGGAAGGGTGAAAGAGTGCGTATAATCCATGGACTCAACATTAATCAAAAGAACTCATATACTTGTTGCAAAAATTTAGGAGTCATCATGAACCAAAGTACTACGCGCATGCTCCTAGGGGGATAGATTGGTAGGAAAAGACCATCGCTCGTCCCCGACCACCACTCATAAGGAATACAATCAATAAATAAAATTGTGCTCCAACTTCATCACAAAGCGGTTCACCATACATCCATGTTACGGGAATCACAAGCTTCAACACAAGCATTCTTTAAATTCATAATCACCCAACTAGCATGACTTTAATATCACTACCTCCATATCTCAAAACTATTATCAAGCATCAAAATGATCATATCATCCAATTCACTTTCTATGATAGTTTTTATTATACCCAACTTGGATGCTCATCATTCCAGGACCAACTTCATGATCATAGAAATTACCATGCTGTTCTAAAAGACTCTCAAAATAATATAAGTGAATCATGAGAGACTAGCAATTTCTTCAAAATTAAGACACCACCGTGCTCTAAAGGATATAAGTGAAGCACTAGAGCAAAAACTATCAAGCTCAAAAGATATAAGTGAAGCACATAGAGTATTCTAGCAAATTCTAATCAAATAGGCTTATCCCAAAAGGTGTGTACAGCAAGGATGATTGTGATAAACTAAAAAGCAAAGACTAATATAATACACGACGCTCCAAGCAAAACACATATCATGTGGCGAATAAAAATATAGCTCCAAGTAAAGTTACCAATGAACGAATACGAAAGAGGGGATGCCTTCCCGGGGCATCCCCAAGCTTAGGCTTCTGGCTATTCTTGAATATCTTGGGGTGCCATGGGCATCCACAAGCTTAGGCTCTTTCCACCCTTTATTCCATAGTCCATATAAGCTTTACCCAAAACTTGAAAACTTCACAACACAAAACTCAACAGGAAATCTTATGAGCTCCGTTAGTGAAAGAAAACAAAACCACCACATAAGTTACTGCCATGAACTCATTCTTTATTTACTTTGGTGTTAAACCTACTGTATTCCAACTTCTTTATGGTTTATAAACTAATTTACTATCCATAGATGCATTGAAATAAGCAAACAACACACAAAAAATAGAATCTGTCAAAAACAGAACAGTCTGTAGAAATCTGTAACTAACGCAAACTTCTGGAACTCTAAAAATCCTACTAAAATAGAAAGTCCTGGACAATTTGTCTATTGAACAGAAGCAAAAATAATCAACGCAAAAGCACGTCCCTGTGATTTCACAAAATTATATTCGTGCGTGCAAAGTTTCTGTTTTTCAGCAGAATCAAATCAACTATCATCGTAGGTTATCCTATAGGTTTTACTTGGCACAAACACTAATTAAAAGATAAAAACACATCTAACCAGAAGGTAGATGCAAGATTTATTACTAAACAGGAGCAAAAACAAAAAACACAAAGAAAATTGGGTTGCCTCCCAACTAGCGCTATCGTTTAATGCCCCTAGCTAGGCATAAAAACAAAGATAGATCTAATGAGTGCCATCTTTGGCACTAAATTCATAAGTAGCACGTATGACAGATTCATAAGGTAATTTGACTTTATTTATTGGAAAGTGCTCCATGCCTTTATTTAATGGAAATTGGAATCTAATATTCCCTCCTTCATATCAATAATCGCACCAATCATTCTAAGGAAAGGTCTACCAAGAATAATTGGGCAAGAAAGATTGCAATCTATATCAAGAACGATAAAATCTACGGGCACCAAATTTCTATTTGCAACAATGAGAACATCTTTGATCCTTCCCATAGGCTTTTTAATGGTGGAATCCACAAGGTGCAAATTTAAAGAGCAATCATCAAGATCATGGAAACCTAGAATATCACATAAAGTTTTCGGAATCGTGGAAACACTAGCACCCAAATCACACAAAGCAAAGCACTCATAATCTTTAATTTTAATCTTTATAGTAGGTTCCCACTCATCATTAAGTTTTCTAGGTATAGAAACTTCCAAATTAAGTTTTTCATCATAAGATTGCATCAAGGCATCAACAATATGTTTGGTAAAAGCTTTGTTTTGACTATAAGCATGAGGAGAATTAATAACGGATTGCAACAAGGAAATACAAACTTTTAAAGAGCAATTATCATAATCAAATTCCTTGAAATCCGAGATAGTAAGTTCAATATTATTAGAAGTTGAGGATTCTCCAATCTTACTTTTACCAAATTTAGCATCAAGATCTAAAGACTCTGAATTTTTGGGACGCCTTCTAGGTAAAGTGGATTCATCATCACTCCCATAATCATCAAAATTCATATTGAAAAACATAGATCTATTCGGAGACGTTTCAATAACTTTAAGATCCTCATCAATATTTTCATGAAGACTAGAAGAACATGCTTTTATAAAGCTTTCTTTTTTAGCACACAATCTAGCGGTTCTTTCCTTGCACTCGTCAATGGAAATTCTCATTACTTTGAGAGACTCATTGATATCATGCTTAGGAGAAGAAGATCCAAGTTTAAGAGAATTAACATCAAGCGAAAGTCTATCAACGTTCCTAGCCAAATCATCAACTTTAAGCAATTTTTCTTCAAGCACGGCATTAAAATTCTTTTGAGAAATTATAAATTCTTTCACACTATTCTCAAAATCAGAGGGCATCTTACTAAAATTACCATAATAATTATTGTAGGAATTTCCATAATTATTAGAGGGATTACTAGGGAACGGTTTAGCATTAAAATTTCCTCTATAAGCATTGTTTCCAAAAACTATTCCTACCAACAAAATTCACATCCATAGATTCATTATTATTCTCAATCAAGTAAGACAAAGGCATATCATTGGGATCAAGAGGAGTATTTTTAGTAGCAAACATCTTCATAAGTTCATCCATCTTTCCACTCAAAACATTGATTTCTTCTATAGCATGCACTTTTTACTAGAAGATCTTTCGGTGTGCCATTGAGAATAATTAGACATAATATTATCAAGAAATTTTGTAGCATCTCCTAACGTGATTTCCATAAAGGTGCCTCCCGCGGACGAGTGTAAGAGATTTCTAGAAGCAAAGTTCAAACCGGCATAATTTTTTCGTATGATCATCCATAAATTCAAACCATGAGTAGGGCAATTGCGAAGCATCAATTTCATTCTTTCCCAAGATTGGGAAACATGCTCATGATCAAGTTGTTTAAAATTCATAATATCGTTCCTAAGAGTGATGATCTTAGCGGGAGGAAAATACTTAGAGATAAAAGCATCTTTGCACTTGTTCCAAGAATCAATACTATTTTTAGGCAAAGACGAAAACCAAACTTTAGCACGATCTCTAAGTGAAAACGGAAATAACTTGAATTTGACAATATTGTTATCCGTATCTTTCTTCTTTTGCATATCACACAAATAAGCAAAATTGTTTAGATGAGTAACGGCATCTTCACTAGGAAGGCCAGAAAATTGATCTTTCATAACAAGATTCAAAATGTGGTATTGATTTCACAAGACTCAACATCATTAAGAGGAGCAATCGGAGTACTAAGGAAATCATTATTATTGGTATTCGAGAAGTCACACAACTTTGTATTATCTTGTGCCATGGCAACAAATAATCCAACACACAAGCAAACAGAAAAACGACAAGCGAAAAGAGAGGAGGAGATTGGGAAAGAGAGGGCGAATAAAACGGCAAGGGTGAAGTGGGGGGAGAGGAAAACGAGAGGCAAATGGCAAATAATGTAAATGCGAGGGAGATGGTTTTGTGATGGGTACTTGGTATGTCTTGACTTGAGCGAAGACCTCCCCGGCAACGGTGCCAGAAATCCTTCTTGCTACGTCTTGAGCTTGCGCTGGTTTTCCTCGAAGAGGTGAGGGTGATGCAGCAAAGTGTAGTGTAAGTATTTCCCTCAGTTTTGAGAACCAAGGTATCAATCCAGTAGGAGGCTCCTCAAAAGTCCCACGCACCTACACAAACAAACTGAGAACTGGCAACCAACGCAATAAAGGGGTTGTCAATCCCTTCACGGCCACTTGCGAAAGTGAGATCTAATAAAGATAGTATGATAAGATAAATATATTTTTGGTATTTTTGATATAGATGCAAAAAGTAAAGATGCAAATAAACTAGATTGAAAGAAAATATGATAAGAGATAGACCCAGGGGCCATAGGTTTCACTAGAGGCTTCTCTCAAGATAGCATAAGTATTACGGTGGGTGAACAAATAACTGTCGAGCAATTGAAAGAAAAGCGCATAGTTATGAGATTATCTAGGCATGATCATGTATATAGGCATCACATCCATAACAAGTAGACCGTCTCCTGCCTGCATATACTACTATTACTCCACACATCGACCGCAGCATGCATCTAGAGTATTAAGTTCATAAGAACAGAGTAACACATTAAGCAAGAAGACATGATGTAGAGGGATAAACACATGCAATATGATATAAACCCCATCTTGTTATCCTCGATGGCAACAATACAATACGTGTCTTGCAACCCTTTCTGTCACTGGGTAAGAACACCGCAAGATTGAACCCAAAGCTAAGCACTTCTCCCATGGCAAGAAAGATCAATCTAGTAGGCCAAACCAAACTGATAATTCGAAGAGACTTGTAAAGATAAATCAATCATACATAAAAGAATTCAGAGAATATTCAAATATTATTCATAGATAAACTTGATCATAAACCCACAATTCATCTGTGTTGACAAACATACCGCAAAAAGAGATTACATCGAATAGATCTCCACAAGAGAGGCGGAGAACATTATATTGAGATCCAAAAAGAGAGAAGAAGCCATCTAGCTAATAACCATGGACCCGTAGGTCTATGGTAAACTACTCACAACTCATCGGAGGGGCAAGGACGTTGATGTAGAGGCCCATCATGGTTGCTTCCCCCTCCGGCAGAGTGCCGGCAAGGGCTCCAAGATGGGTTCTCGCGGATACAGAAGGTTACAGCGGTGGAAATTGTGTTTCATGGTGCTCCTGGATGTTTTTGGGGTACATAGGTATATATAGGAGGAAGAAGTAGGTCGGTGGCCGCCCGAGGGGCCCATGGGACAGGCGGGCGCGCCCTACAGGGGGGGCGCCCTCCTATCTCGTGGGGCCCTTGGAGCTTTCTTGACTTGCACTCCAGGCTCTCCGGATCAGATTTGTTCCAAAAATAACGCTCCCGAAGGTTTCATTCCGTTTGGACTCCGTTTGATATTCCTTTTCTTCGAAATACTGAAATAGGCAAAAAAAACAACAATATGGGCTGGGCCTCCGGTTAGTAGGTTAGTCCCAAAAATGATATAAATGTGTAAAATAAAGCCCATAAACATCCAAAAGAGGTAATATAATAGCATGGAACAATCAAAAATTATAGATACGTTGGAGACGTATCAAAGCACGCTGAGGCCGGCACCACCGTCGATGAGGGTCCTGGTGACGGCCACTTGGCAGATGGTGGGGTGCATAGCATCAGGAGCGCGCCCGAACATGCGGGGGTGGAGGGGTGATCATCCGAGCAGACGGTCAGATCGGCCTTGGGGGCTGACGGTGTCCTGGACTAGGGGGTACTCACCACGTCGTCTCCCGATCAGTTGGATTGGGCCGAGGACCCCATGGTCGTATACTCATGGGCCAGTTCGGACAATTGCCACATACAAGGAAGATTCCACAAGACTTGGTGATCAAGAAAAGGACTCCTCCCCCACCGGCGTATTCGGCTAGGACTCTTGTTACCCTAGGCCTATGGTACATTATATAAACCGAGGCTAGGCTAGTCGATAGAGGACGATCACAACTACAATCATAATCATCATAGGCTAGCTTTTAGGGTTTAGCCTCTACGATCTTGTGGTAGATTAACTCTTCTAATACCCATATCATCAATATCAATCAAGCAGGAAGTAGGGTTTTACCTCCATCAAGAGGGCCCGAACTTGGGTAAACATTGTGTCCCTTGCCTCCTATTACCATTAGCCTAAGACGCACAGATCGGGACCCCCTACCCGAGATCCGTCGGTTTTGACACCGACATTGGTGCTTTCATTGAGAGTTCCGTTGTGTGATCGACGAAAGGATCAATGGCTCGACTGCAGGTCAACTACACCGTCGGTTTCTTCGTCACCAGCTCGACCGGTCACCTTGTCTTGATCGAGGACTATGCCTTACCTCCAATCATCATGTTCGGATGAGGGCCTTCATAAACATCAACTCCGATCTCTACCAAGATCGTGGAGGAATCATCCGTGGAGCTCGGGGGCTCAACGTCAACATTGCCCTTGGGCGACCGTGCTGTTTTTCTGGACAACAAGCTTGTATCCGCCGCCACCACCTCCTCGAGTGTCACTTAAATGATTGCATCGGTGGAATTATGCGGAATTAATTCTACAACAACCCTGCAAAATTTCGTCGAGTTCCGATGGAGGAATCTCCAGCAATCTCCGATATACCAAAGCCCTGTTGAATCCGGACGAGAATCCGGACGAGTTTGGAGTGTTGTGTCCAACATCTAGCTCGAACGTCCTTTGGAAGATCCAACCGTTGATCGGCTGTGGAATTCGTATATCTACCACTTATCAAAACTTTATCTTAATCCGACCGTCCAAACTCCGGGAACCTTCCGATTAGTGCATCACTTTTCAGATATGTTTTCTGCGCGAGAACGAATCCGACCCGAGTTCATCTTCTTTATGAACGGGATTTCGGACATCATTTTTGAAGGAAGTTTTTGTATGGGGTATTGTGTTTTATTCTCAAACACATCCCATTAATACTAAAAGTATTTTTACAATACGATCTCCACCATCGCGCCGGTGTCAAACCGGCTCGACAATATCACTCTGTGGCGGCCGAC
The DNA here is from genome assembly GCF_018294505.1 of Triticum aestivum. NCBI lineage: Eukaryota > Viridiplantae > Streptophyta > Magnoliopsida > Poales > Poaceae > Triticum > Triticum aestivum. Next base: position 645,947,845 of record NC_057807.1, on the reverse strand, counting down.
CTGCGCTAGACACGTCGTCGCTTTGTTGAGCCGAGCTCAACTTCTTCGGATCATCATCTTGGCCAGCCAAACAATAGTTCGACATCGCGAAGGATAAATCGTCACCTACATCGCCGCTGCATGGATTACACGGAGCGGGCACACCGGCATCACCGCACGGTCACTTCATCAAGCCAGCATTGACCACGTCACCAGTGACGACCGGGGTCGGCACGGCTACACTGTTGCATCTTCGAGCCAATATCCGTCACGCCAAACTACTTCAACACCTCGGCTGGCATGGTAGCTACAACAACTCCTCACCGGCCTGCTCTGTCACCTCGGCTAGACCGGGGACTTCGTCATCCCTTCATCAACTTATTTCGGAGACTTCGACATCACCGACCGACCAGCTTCATCACATTAGCTGGACCACGGTCTTTTGCCTCGGCGAGCCAACCTTTGCCAACTTCGCCATGCCGTCGCTTTATCGCCCATCAGGCAATGGGTGTGCGGATCGATTCCCAATTTTGGGAGTCGCTTTTCTTCGGAATGCTACAACAAACAAACTAGGTGCTATTAATCCTAATAATTTTTGTTTGTTGGGTTTATTTTTCTTAAGGAATTATTACTCTGGTTTGTTCCATCATCTGTACACAGTTCTATCAAATGGCTGCCACATTAAAAATGGTCGCGTGGTGGTTCGGTCAGTTTCCGAACATAGTTCGGCAAACGCCGTATCTGGAGCCCGGACCGCCCTGCAAATTCAGGCTTTTGTCACGCCTTCACTACGTCGCGCTGACGCCCTGCATTGACATGGGCTCCAGCACCAAGCCAAATCTCTTTAAATAAATTATCTTTTGCGTAAAGCAATTAAGCAAGAATCATATATGCATATATTATTATTTCCTGGGCCGCACTGTTTTATGTTTGCAGGTAATCGATTTTGACTGCGTTACGCGATCACTACTCCGGAGTGCCAAACTCCTTGCTCGGACACCTCGGGCCTGGGGCTAGGACCTCGGCCACGCCAAGGACTGCGAACCTTGTCAGATCTGTCACAGATCAATGGGCGTCTTCGTCCCGCCACAAGCCCGAATCGCATCATCAACACCGAGCACATTAACCAGCTAAGTTGCTTTCATGCTCAAAAACTTTCAATTTTAAATTTTGTTCGGTTCGAACAAGCATTATACTTTTTGGCACAAAGTTGGTTGTGACGCACATATTCAAATACCCCGTTTAGTTGGGGGTTCCCTTGACAGAGCTTTTCCTCTTGCATATGATTACACTTGTATGGCTTTGTTCCTTGTTCGTGTATTACGCCACAATATGCACCATGTTGACTTAAGCGACTTGCAAGCTGGGTTGCCTGGCTCCTGTGCTTACCCCTACGTTCCCGATTGTTCGGCTAGGGAGTAAAGGGAGCACCTCTACGATTGTCACGGTCGGTTCATCCGAGCCGGACCTCAGACTGGGTGAAGGCGAAAGCTAGCACTCTTACTGTTTTCAACAATGGTCGGCACACAACAGAACTCATGAGTACAAAAAATCTATTGCACAAGTCTCATAATAATAATGAGCAACCAAAAAAAGGTATCGGTGGGGGCACTATTTTCTTCGAAGATGCTTCTTACACTTCGTTAATAATATAGCATAAGTTCCCTGAGCGCGCTTTGTCTGTTACAGCCTTATGGCCCGATTGCCTGGTTATCGGAAACACCGTCGATATTCTCGACAGGTGGAGTACATAACACTCTTCGGTCCTTGACCGAAGAGGGAGAAGCTGACGGTCGGTTAAGACGCGTTCAAAGTTCGGGTGAACACAAATATGATATAAGTACTTCGGTCCGCACAATCGTTATAACATAAAATTCTTTTACCCAAGTCACTCAGGGGCTCTTAAATTTATGTGAGCTGTTTTATAATAAGTGTTCTTCTTCCTAGTCGTTGCACAGTCTTTTTTCTATCACTCCTTTTTTCGATAAGAGTGTGTGGTCAATAGCCGGGGAGCCTAAGTACTACACCTTCAGGATAGGAGGTTGAAGCCGTAGGCTGACCCGCTTGAAGTCTTGAGATAGGATGTGTCATGTTAAAGAACGACAGAAGCACAATTTTTTTCTAAGTCCAATTTTCGGATTGGCACCGAATACTTGATCTTGTTCGGACGTGTGACACCCGGGTAATCAAGCTACAGTAACCCTCTGGTAATGATGCCACGTCACCACGATTACTGTTGCTAATCTCGTGTTAGTTTAGAACCGATCCAGATTCAAATTGAAAATCAAGCAAACAATTAAAGTTTTTGATTATTGAAACTAAAATGTTTGGAGTGAACCAAATAATGCATAGGTAATTATGGTGGAGAAACCTCACCTTTATAAAATATTTAAATACTGTTAGATGAATAAACGGTAGCGAAAACTATTATCTAAATACTTTTAAATATTAAATAATGGAGAAACTATTTTAGTTTGGGTAGCAAGTTATGGTGGCATTAGAATAAGTAGTAATTCTATTTTAGGAACTAGTTTTATATTTCATAAAACTATAATGAATAGAAAATAAAACATAACAGTATAAAGCATGAGTAAAAGAAAAGAGAAACAAGACAACAGACCTAATATACTCCACTTGGCCCATCTAACTGAAACCAGCCAACTCCCCCTCTCATCTTCCACCTCCTGTTCACAGGAGGCTGGGTGGCTTCCCCTCACACGTCCGTGGCCATGGATGGCCACGTGCCAGCCATCCAGCGTCTCCCCGTCGCCTACAAGTACTCCCCCGACCACCCAGGCCAAACCCTAGCATTCTTTCCCTCTCCCCCTCGCACCGCTTTCCTCTTCCGCATACATGGCCAAACCACCACCGCCAAGCTCTTCGTCATTGCCGTGGCCACCGGCCTCCCCTCTCCGTACTATCATGAGCAGAAGAAACGACACATCGTGCTGATCCTCTCCACCCCTTGGGTTTGTCGCCTCGCTACCCCAACTCGTCTCCATCATCTTGTCTTCGTCCTCGGTGCCCGGAGCTACTCGTCGCCGATTTGCTGCGACCAAGTCATCCCCAGCCTCACCGTCCCCTACTCTGTGACCGTGGTGAGCCCCCGCACCTTTCCCCCCTTATACTCGCCTTCTCTTTCGTCCTCTAGGGCGTACCTCCACCATGACCGCAAGCTCCCTGCCTCCGGCCATGTCGTCGTCGTGGACAGCGCATGACCTAGGCCAAATCGAGCACACAAGTGTGCTCGTGGTGGTTCGTAGATGCCACCTAGCTGCTTAGCTTGCTCGAATTCGAGTCGCAGCACCACACTCACACAAATCCGAGCTTCGGCCCCCGCTCTGCTTGTCGCTGCTGTTGCCACTAGCCACCTCCGGCCAACCCGCCGCTGCTAGCGCCGCCGATGCCCTGTGCATGCGCCGCCCGCGCCTTGCCTCCCTCCCGTGTGTGTGCTGCTGCTACTGCCTCATGCACGGCCCAGTCCCCCTTCCACTGCCGACGATGTCTGCCCGCGCGCCTCGCTGCACCTGCCGGAGACCTCCCTTGCCCGCACGCCTCCTCCCCCATGCTCACCCCCTGCGCATGTGGCCGCGCCCCCAGTCGCCTCCCTGCTCGCGCGACGCCGTAGGGCGCCGGTGCTCATCCCGCATGTGCCGACAACAGCGCCGGCCGCGCCCGTCGCCCCCTGCGGCACGTGCTGCCCGTCCGTGCGGCTCCTCGCCGGCGGCGCCTTCCGCTGCCGCTCCGGCCACCCCTCCGTCGCCTCCCTGGCTCCAGCCGTCGGCGCCTGTTGTGTCGTGCGTGCCGGTCGGGGGGAATCCCAGCCGAGGCCATGGCCTCGACCTCGATGGGCGCTCGCGCCTGGTAACCGCTCGCCCGGGCACCCGTTTGGCCCTATGGGCCACTGTCCAGTGGGGCCCCCATGCCCTTGTTTAAAAAAAAGGAATTATAAAAAAGAGAGAATAAAAATAAAAATAATTAATTAATTAATTATCTAAACAAATTAACTTATTTAATCCTAATTAGACTAACCTAATCATTAATTAAACTAATTGATCTGTTTTAGTTAATCGCAATCAATGACAGACGGGCCCCACTGCCCTGTTTGACCGGTCAACGGTCAACGCTGACTGCTGGCGTCACATTGATGTCATGATGACGCAATAAACATTTTTGAATTAAATAATTCTGTTATTTCTAAATATGATTTAAAACGTTGAGAATTAATATAAAATAAACCGTAGCTCTGTTGAAAAAACTTTGTACATGAAAGTTGCTCAGATCGACGAGATGAATCTGAATACGCAACCCGTTCATCCACCACACATCCGTAGCATAGCGGACACGTAACTTTCCCCCTCCGATTCATCTGTTCGAAGACGCGAAACACCGGGAATACTTTCCCGGATGTTTCCCCCCTTCATCGGTATCACCTACTACCGCGTTAGGGCACACCTAGCACCGCGTATTGCCATGTTACGCTTTGTGATGCTTTGATTTCTCTATTATTTATTGTGTTCCCCCTCTGTTACTTCTTTCTGGTAGACCTTGAGACTACCGGCGACCCCAGTTCGACTACGGAGTTGACGATCCCTACATGCCAGAGCAACCAGGCAAGCCCCCCCCCCCTTGATCACCAGATATCGCCTATTCTACCCTGTACTGCTTGCATTAGAGTAGTGTAGCATGTTACTGTTTCGGTTAATCCTATTCTGTTGCATAGCCTGTCATTGTTGCTACATCTGTTGATACCTTACCTGCAATCCTATTTGTTTAGTATAGGATCCTAGTTTATCATCATTGGCCCTACATTCTTGTCAGTCTGCCTTGCTATACTATCGGGCCGTGATCACTTGGGAGGTGATCACGAGTATATAGTATACATATATACATACTATACAGATGGTGACTAAAGTCGGGTTAGCTCATTGAGTACCCGCAAGTGATTCCGATGTGGGGGGCTGGAAGGACAGGTGGCTCCATCCCGGTAGAGGTGGGCCTGGGTTCCCGACGGCCCCCGACTGTTACTTTGTAGCGGAGCGACAGGGCAGGTTGAGACCACCTAGGCGAGAGGTGGGCCTGGCCCTGGTCGGCGTCCACGGTTACTTCATAATAACACGCTTAGCGAGATCTTGGTATCTGATCTGAGTCTGGCCACTGGCCTATACGCACTAACCAACTACGCGGGAAAGATATGGGCACTCGAAATCGTGGTATCAGCCGAAGCCTTCGTGACGTTAGCGACTGAGCGGCGCGTGCCAGGTTGGACTGCGTTAATGCAACTTCCTTTGTAATGGAGGTTGCTGGGTCTGCTTCCGGCCGGGTACGCAATGTGTAGGTGTGCAATGGTCGATGGGCCCAGACCCCTGCACGCATAGGATTTAGACCGGCGTGCTGACCTCTCTGTTGTGCCTAGGTGGGGCTGCAACGTGTTGATCTTCCGAGGCCGGGCATGACCCAGGAAAGTGTGTCCGGCCAAATGGGATCGAGCATGTTGGGTTATGTGGTGCACCCCTGCAGTGAAGTTTATCTATTCGAATAGCCGTGTCCCTCGGTAAAAGGATGACCCGGAGTTGTTCCTTGATCTTATGACAACTAGAACCGGATACTTAATAAAACAAACCCAGACAAGTTCCACAGACAACCCGGTGATGGCTTTTCCACAGGGCAACGAGGGGAGGATCGCCGGGTAGGATTATGCTATGCGATGCTACTTGGAGGACTTCAATCTACTCTCTTCTACATGCTGCAAGACGAAGGCTGCCAGAAGCGTAGTCTTGGATAGGACTAGCCATCCCCCTCTTATTCTGGCATTCTGCAGTTCAGTCCACTGATATGGCCTCCTTACACATATACCCATGCATATGTAGTGTAGCTCCTTGCTTGCGAGTACTTTGGATGAGTACTCATGGTTGCTTTGCTCCCTTTTTTCCCTGTTTTCCTCTTCTTCTCGGATGCCGCAACCAGACGTTGGAGCCCAGGAGCCAGACGCCACCATCGACGATGACTACTACACTGGAGGTGCCTACTACTACATGCAGGCAGCTGACGACGACTAGGAGTAGTTTAGGAGGATCCCAGGCAGGAGGCATGCGCCTCTTTTGATCTGTATCCCAGTTTGTGCTAGCCATCTTATGGCAACTTGTTTAACTTATGTCTGTACTCAGATATTGTTACCTCCGCTGACTCGTTTATGACCGAGCACTTGTATTCGAGCCCTCGAGGCCCATGGCTTGTAATATGATGCTTGTATGACTTATTTATGTTTTTAGAGTTGTGTTGTGATATCTTCATGTGAGTCCCTGATCTTGATCGTACACGTTTGCGTGCATGTTTAGTGTACGATTGAATCGGGGGCGTCACAAGTTGGTATCAGAGCCGACTGCCTGTAGGAATCCCCCTTTCCAACTCCTTGGCCGAAGTTGAGTCTAGTCGATGAAAATTGTTTTACTAACTTGGTTGTGCGGCCCATGGGCCCACGTCGCCAATTGGGTGGTATTAGGATCTTTTACTCCTTGATCTTTACTCTGGGACTCTAATCTCTCTTCTATTTGGGTTAAATGATTTTACTAAATTTGACTCTAGGTTCTCGTAAATACTTCTTTCGGAGAGCCCCTTATCACTGATGATCGCCTACTGCACCATAAGATTTTCAAGATACTGTTCGATCAGTCCCGAGACCCTTGTGCCCTCTTCCTTTTCAATTCCCTATTATCGATATATCCATATGGATAACGACATACACTTGTTGTTCATAAAATTACTCTGAGTTTCTCTTGTTATTACAAGATGCATCGAATGGCTCTCCAACTCTTAAGAATCCCTTGTACCACTGCCTTGTAGTTCCTTGCCGCAGAAATACCCATACAGATAGTTCCTCGCACTTATCGAGTATCCACTCATTCCCAGTTGTTCTTGTGTTCCGGAAAAGTCTTCGAAATACTATTTGATCTTTCGCAAATCCTCAACAGCCTGTTGTTCTGGGACTTCTTGCATACTTGCACTCCAGTTAATTTCTTTGGTCTAGCAATTTACTTAAAAATCTTTGTGATTGTCATTCTAATCCTTTTGATTCAACTTGTGTGTGAATGCACACAATCATCAGTTGTTCCCTCGAATTTATCCTTCCAATTCAGGCGTCATTCCAGACATGAGCTGGATCTCGACCAATCAAATTGCCATCGATTGTACCCCTAAGGCTATTCAACTTATCCATTCCTAATCAGAGCATTGCTTCCGATCCCTTGTCTTGGAATTCATAATTCCTTTGCATTTAAGATTTGAGCTAGTCAGTTGTTTCTATATTCCGATGCAATTGCATTCCTTCTTCCTTTGATAGAGTACCGATACTCACATCAGCTCTGTTGTAGACCACCGGACCTCTTGTTGGATTATTATCCGACAGTGTCCTTCATATGCAAATAACCTTGTGAGCCTTTCCACGGATATATAAATCCTTGCGTAAATTGTATCCTCTGTTTTCTTAACCATGCTCTGTTTTCGGGATGGTGGTATTTACTATTTAAGATTGTGGTATATGTTTCCACGATACCCTGACGGGTTGAACCTATGCCTTCCTTAATATGTGTGAACTCGAAAGTTTTCATGAGTCATACTCTTCTGGTGTTTTGCTAGATAAAATTTCAACACTACAACTTCTTCGAAAGTGAGAGGTGAATGGAAGGTTATACATTGAAGAAGTGGGAGTCGACCTTGAACTTTGTGTTCATGCCCATGGACGCGATGTAGATCCTATCATGGAAGCTTCTTGTAATAATAACTATTTCCTTGATAAATATCATCTGGTATCTGTGAATTGATCCTTTGCAACCGTGGTCCCGACCATGATTGTTCTTCTTTGATCCATTTCTTGGACAAGTTAAAGCACTTGTCTTCTATAGATCAATGTGCCTGCCCAACCTCTATTATGATCTACCTTCAATTATCACCCCTGGTATCTCGAGGATATCATGCCATTGAACTACATCTTATGAACTTTTGATGAAGTACTACCTTTCACTGTCATTGTCACTTCATGGGTTCTGGGTTGTTTGCCAACGGAGAACACCGATAAGTGAATCGACTTTGCACTCCGATTCAATAACTCTAAGTAATTTTTGTTGCTTACGAGTTTAATAATCCTTCAAGTCATTCCTAGCCTGATCGGCTATATCATTATCGTGCTAAATTTTAACGATGAGCTAAGCTTACGTCGAATTTCCTTGTCTTATCATTTCACCTCGAACCACAAACTTGATTCCGTGTTTGTGCCGTATATGTGGTTCGCTGCATCAGTCCTTTTGCTTGATGCACTCGCTGTTGGATTTCTTCTTTGTATAACCTCTCGACAAAATTTGTCGTGATCATCTTCAACATTTTAACTTCTTCCGAGACGTACATTGAGTTCCTGATGAGGAATTCCATACTTGCCCCCTCGATGATTTGTGTTATCATCGGCAACATTCTTGCTTTCCCTTCAACACAAACTTGTTCATGTTTTGTGTTCTACCTTGAGATCCTTGCTACCCAACTTATGTTGTGTTCTACCTTGGAGTATTGCTATCTTCTATGTCAAGAATGTCATGGGAAATTCACCACCTCTTGAGAATTCTTGATATAGTAATACTTCTCACCATCTCCATTTGTTTTCTGATCCCCATGTTGTTTCTAACCTGAATACTGACAATTGAACTATGATGCGTGAATTCAAAACTTCTAGCAATCCTATTGCTTTGGAGTTAATGGTCGATAGTTCATTCTTAGACTATTGATTATTGAATCACCATTCCAATGTTGGCCGTGCAACCCAGCCCATATTTCGGGTGCACCTTTCAACCAATGTTTAATTGTGTATAGTTCCTTGAGCATACAACATTATACCATTTGATCTGACAAATGCTATCTCCTTGTTCACATAATTGTGGAAATCCATCTTTTGAAAATCTCGGTGAATTGTCGTTGAGTTCATCAGCTACCTCCTCTTCCTCTCCTTGATATAATGATGAACCCTTGTTTCAGAGCCTTGCTTCTGGACGCCATTTCCCGAGAATCTTGCAACGTCAATTCGTCAATTGGTGTTGCACCTTTTCTTTTCAAGCATCCTGAGTCTAAGGTATCCTAACACCGATCAGATCTGAATCTTGGTCAGATATGATGGTTGGGACAACTTTCCAGGAGTTATGATGATGGTTCTTAGATGACCCGGTAAGATGACGTCATGCCTAGCACCCCCCTTGGCTGGAGGACCTATCATTATAATTTCTTTTGCAAGGATAACCATTCTTCCTGGAGGAAATTGTAAGACTTATTTTATAAGTTGCTCCTGATGGATCATTTGTGTATCAGAAGTCTGGCCCTTGATTGAACACCATACCATTGCTACCTCGAAGCATGACTATGATACCCCGCTCTTCAACAAGAACATTGGAGGCGCAATGCTAAATGTTTCTTGGTCAGTTATCCAAACACCGTTGTATGGGTAACATCTTGATTAATCTTTGCCTCTTATCTGAATGGTTGGGTACTTGCTCCCCTACCCTGTATGCCATGTTCTGCCAGTACATGGGAAGGATATACTCATAAGAATTATGAGTTTAAACACATTTTCCTTTCCATTGTTCTGATTAAATCTGATAAACATTTTTCCTTTCCATTGGTTTGTTTAAACCCTTTCTATGATCTATATGATATAAGCAGTAATAATTCCCTGTTTGTGAAAACTCCTCGGTGTACAACTCTGTCAGTAAGACCCTATTACTTTTTTTCTTATGATGACATTCCGGTTTGTTTAAACCCTTTCTTATGATGACATTCCGGTAACCACCAATGGATGAGAACTTTGCCTATTGGCCCACCTCGTTCAACGAGCAGGATAATGGTTCTCTTCGTCCTCGCCCTTGGTACCGATGTTGTTGCCGACATAACTGACAGACTATCCTCTGACTTGCCTTACTTACATGATCGTATATGACATCACCACCTTCCTACTTTAACCCACATGGTGGGCCCATAACCCACAGATCCACAGGATCGAAACCTGACTCTCCTATACACCCTGTTGTCAAAGTAATTCCTCGAGCTTGACTTCGTATGTAATCCACGGGCCACATGCATAGTAATCTATTCTGGTATCAGACACAATACCTACTCTCGCCTTTATGAACCCCTTTCTCACTCTGGTTCAGACTTCGAGCAACTATCTATCCACTGGGAACCTCTTATTGTACCTTCCTACCTTACTCTCGATGTATTTTATACGTTCAACTCGAGACATAATCTTATGCTCATTCATGGGTTAACCCCAGATTGTTTTCCCTCATAAGCATTCTGTCATAGCCGAGCTGCCCCTTACCTATTCGTAACTACGTTGGAGATCCCGAAGAAAGGATGACGACTTTATCATGGTGACTTGAAGCAGAGAAATGGAGACATCAATGTAATGGATCAACCTCTTCGAAAGGGCAGCCAAGACCGAGGAGACTCGTTAGGTCTTCGCTACCAGCACTCCCCCCTTACTCCACCGCTTAAATCTCGGGACGAGATTTCTTGTAGTGGAGGAGAATTGTGACGCCCGAGTAATCAAGCTACAGTAACCCTCTGGTAATGATGACACATCACCACGATTACTGTTGCTAATATCGTGTTAGTTTATAACCGATCCAGATTCAAATCCAAAATCAAGCAAACAATAAAAGTTTTTGAATATTGAAACTAAAATGTTCCGAGTGAACCAAATAATGCATAGGTAAGTATGGTGGAGAAACCTCACCTTTATAAAATATTTAAATGCTATTAGATGAATAAAACGGTAGCGAAAACTATAATCTAAATACTTTAAAAATTAAATAATTGCAAAACTATTTTAGTTTGGGTAGCAAGTTATGGTGGCAATAGAATAAGTAGTAATTCTCTTTTAGGAACTAGTTTTATATTTTATAAAACTATAATTAATAGAAAATAAAATATAACAGTATAAAGCATGATTAAAAGAAAAGAGAAACAAAACAACAGACCTAATCTACTCCACTGGGCCCATCTAACTGAAACCAGCCCAACTCCCCCTCTCATCTTCCACCTCCTATTCACAGGAGGCTGGGTGACTTCCCCTCACACGTCCGTGGCCATGGATGGCCACGTGTCGGCCATCCAACGTCTCCCCGTCACCTACAACTACTCCCCCGACCACACAGGCCAAACCCTAGCGTTCTTTGCCTCTCCCCCTCGCGCCTCTTTCCTCTTCCGCATACATGGCCGAACCACCACCGCCAAGCTCTTCGTCGTTGCCATGGCCACCGGCCTCCCCTCTCCGTACTAGCATGAGCAGAAGAACCGACACATCGCGCTGGTCCTCTCCACCCCTTGGGTTTGTCACCTCGATGCCCCAAGTCGTCACCATCATCTCGTCTTCGTCCTCGGTGCCCGCAGCTACTCGTCGCCGATTTCCTGTGACCAAGTCATCCCCAGCCTCGCCGTCCCCTACTCTGAGACCGTTGTGAGTCCCCGCACCTTTCCCCCTTATACTCGCCTTCTCTTTCGTCCTCTAGGGCGTAGCTCCGCCATGACCGCAAGCTCCCTGCCTTCGGCCATGTCGTCGTCATGGGCAGCGCATGACCTAGGCTAAATCGAGCACACAAGTGTTCTCGTGGTGGTCCGTAGACGCCACCTAGCTTCTTAGCTTGCCCGAATTCGAGTCGCAGCACCACACTCGCACACATCCGAGCTCCGGCCCCCGCTCTACTTGTCGCTGCTATTGCCACCAGCCACCTCCGGCCAACCCGCCGCTGCTAGCGCCGCCGATGCCCTGTGCATGCGCCGCCCGCGCCTTGCCTCCCTCCCGTGTGTGTGCTGCTGCTACTGCCTCGTGCACGGCCCAGTCCCCCTTCCACTGCCGATGACGTCTGCCCGCGCGCCTCGCTGCACCTGCCGGAGACCTCCCTTGCCCGCACGCCTCCTCCCCCATGCTCACCCCCTACGCATGTGGCCGCGCCCCCAGTCGCCTCCCTGCTCGCGCGACGCTGCAGGGCGCCGGTGCTCATTCCGCGAGTGCCGACAACAGCGCCGGCCGCGCCCGTCGCCCCCCACGGCACGTGCTGCCCGTCCGCGCGGCCCCTCGCCGGCGGCGCCTTCCGCTACCGCTCCGGCCACCCCTCCGCCGCCTACCTGGCTCTGGCTGTCAGCGCCTGTTGTGTCGTGCGTGCCGGCCGGGGGGAATCCCAGCCGAGGCCATAGCCTCGCCCTCGATGGGCGCTCGCACCTGGTAATCACTCGCCCGGGCACCCGTTTGGCCCTATGGGCCACTGTCCAGTGGGGCCCCCATGCCCTTGTTTAAAAAAAGGAATTATAAAAAAGAGAGAATAAAAATAATAATTAATTAATTATCTAAACAAATTAACTTATTTAATCTTGATTAGACTAACCTAATCACTAATTAAACTAATTGATCTGTTTTAGTTAATCACAGTCAATGACAGACGGGCCCCACTGCCCTGTTTGACCGGTCAACGGTCAACGCTGACTGCTGGCGTCACGTTGACGTCATGATGACGCAATAAACATTTTTGAATTAAATAATTCTGTTATTTCTAAATATGATTTAAAACTTTGAAAATTAATATAAAATAAACCGTAGCTCTGTTGAAAAAACTTTGTACATGAAAGTTGCTCAGATCGACGAGACGAATCCGAATACGCAACCCGTTCATCCACCACACATCCGTAGCATAGTGAACACGTAACTTTCCCCCTTCAATTCATCTGTGTGAAGACGCGAAACACCGGGAATAATTTCCCGGATGTTTCCCCCCTTCGTCAGTATCACCTACTACCGCGTTAGGGCACACCTAGCACCACGTATTGCCATGTTACGCTTGGTGATGCTTTGATTGCTCTATTATTTATTGTGTTCCCCCTCCGTTACTTCTTTCCGGTAGACCTTGAGACTGCCGGCGACCCTAGTTCGACTACGGAGTTGACGATCCCTACTTGCCAGAGCAACTAGGCAAGCCCCCCCCCCTTTGATCACCAGATATCGCCTATTCTACCCTCTACTACTTGCATTTGAGTAGTGTAGCATGTTACTGTTTCGATTAATCCTATTCTGTTGCATAGCCTGTCATTGTTGCTACATCTGTTGATACCTTACCTGCAATCCTAATTGCTTAGTATAGGATGCTAGTTTATCATGATTGGCCCTACATTCTTGTCAGTCTGCCTTGCTATACTATCGGGCCGTGATCACTTGGGAGGTGATCACGGGTATATACTATACATGTATACATACTATACAGATGGTGACTAAAGTCGGGTCATCTCGTTGAGTACCCGCAAGTGATTCCGATGTGGGGGCCTGGAAGGACAGGTGGCTCCATCCCGGTAGAGGTGCCCGGAGCTACTCGTCGCCGATTTCCTGTGACCAAGTCATCCCCAGCCTCATCGTCCCCTACTCTGAGACCGTTGTGAGCCCCCGCACCTTTCCCCCTTATACTCGCCTTCTCTTTCGTCCTCTAGGGCGTAGCTCCGCCATGACCGCAAGCTCCCTGCCTTCGGCCATGTCGTTGTCATGGGTAGCGCATGACCTAGGCTAAATCGAGCACACAAGTGTGCTCGTGCTGGTCCGTAGACGCCACCTAGTTTCTTAGCTTGCTTGAATTCGAGTCGCAGCACCACACTCGCACACATCCGAGCTCCGGCCCCCGCTCTGCTTGTCGCTGCTGTTGCCACCAGCCACCTCCGGCCAACCCGCCACTGCTAGCGCCGCTGATGCCCTGTGCATGCACCGCCCGCACCTTGCCTCCCTCCCGTGTGTGTGCTGCTGCTACTCCCTCATGCACGGCCTAGTCCCCCTTCCACTTCCGACGACGTCTTGCCGCGCGCCTCGCTGCACCTGCCGGAGACCTCCCTTGCTCGCACGCCTCCTCCCCCATGCTCACCCCCTGCGCATGTGGCCGCGCCCCCGGTCGCCTCCCTGCTCGCGCGACGCTACAGGGCGCCAGTGCTCATTTCGCGGGTGCAGACAACAGCGCCGGCCGCGCCCGTCGCCCCCCACGGCACGTGCTGCCCGTCCACGCGGCCCCTCGCCGGTGGCGCCATCCGCTGCCGCTCCGGCCACCCCTCCGCCGCCTCCCTGGCTCCGGCTGTCGGCGCCTGTTGTGTCGTGCGTGCCGGCCGAGGGGAATCCCAGCCGAGGCCATGACCTTGCCCTCGATGGGCGCTCGCGCCTGGTAACCGCTCGCCCGGGCACCCGTTTGGCCCTATGGGCCACTGTCCAGTGGGGCCCCCATGCCCTTGTTTAAAAAAATGAATTATAAAAAAGAGAGAATAAAAATATTAATTAATTAATTAATTATCTAAACAAATTAACTTATTTTTTCCTGATTAGACTAACCTAATCACTAATTAAACTAATTGATCTGTTTTAGTTAATCACAGTCAATGACAGACGGGCCCCACTGCCCTGTTTGACCGGTCAACGGTCAACGCTGACTGCTGGCGTCACGTTGACGTCATGATGACGCAATAAACATTTTTGAATTAAATAATTCTGTTATTTCTAAATATGATTTAAAACTTTGAAAATTAATATAAAATAAACAGTAGCTCTGTTGAAAAAACTTTGTACATGAAAGTTGCTTAGATCGACGAGACGAATCCGAATACGCAACCCGTTCGTCCACCACACATCCGTAGCATAGTGAACACGTAACTTTCCCGCTCCAATTCATCTGTGTGAAGACGCGAAACACCGGGAATAATTTCACGGATGCTTCCCCCCTTCGTCAGTATCACCTACTACGGCGTTAGGGCACACCTAGCAGAGCGTATTGCCATGTTACGCTTTGTGATGCTTTGATTGCTCTATTATTTATTGTGTTCCCCCTCCGTTACTTCTTTCCGGTAGACGCTGAGACTGCTGGCGACCCCAGTTCGACTACGGAGTTGACGATCCCTACTTGCCAGAGCAACCAGGAAAGCCCCCCCCCTTTGATCACCAGATATCGCCTATTCTACCCTCTACTGCTTGCATTAGAGTAGTGTAGCATGTTACTGTTTCAATTAATCCTATTCTGTTGCATATCCTGTCATTGTTGCTACATCTGTTGATACCTTACCTGCAATCCTAATTGCTTAGTATAGGATGCTAGTTTATCATCATTGGCCCTACATTCTTGTCAGTCTGCCTTGCTATACTATCGGGCCGTGATCACTTGGGAGGTGATCACGGGTATATACTATACATATATACATACTATACAGATGGTGACTAAAGTCGGGTCAGCTCGTTGAGTACCCGCAAGTGATTCCGATGTGGGGGGCTGGAAGGACAGGTGGCTCCATCCCGGTAGAGGTGGGCTTGGGTTCCCGACGGCCCCCGACTGTTACTTTGTGGCGGAGCGACTGGGTAGGTTGAGACCACCAAGGCGAGAGGTGGGCCTGGCCTTAGTCGGCGTCCGCGGTTACTTCATAATAACATGCTTAACGAGATCTTGGTATTTGATCTGAGTCTAACCAACTACACGGAAAGATATGCGCACTCGACGTCATGGTATCAGCTGAAGCCTTCGTGATGTCAGCGACTGAGCGGCGCGCGCCAGGTTGGACTGCGTTAACGCAACTTCCTTTGTAATGGACGTTGCTAGATCTGCTTCCGGCCGCGTACGCAACGTGCAGGTGTGCAATGGGCAATGGGCCCAGACCCCTGCGCGCATAGGATTTAGGCCGGCATGCTGACCTCTCTGTTGTGCCTAGGTGGGGTTGCGACGTGTTGATCTTCCGAGGCCGGCCATCACCCAGGAAAGTGTGTCTGGCCAAATGGGATCGAGCGTGTTGGGTTATGTGGTGCACCCCTACAGGGAAGTTTATCTATTCGAATAGCCATGTCCCTCGGTAAAAGGACGACCCGGAGTTGTACCTTGACCTTATGACAACTAGAACCGGATAGTTAATAAAACACACCCAGACAAGTTCCACAGACAACCTGGTGATCGCTTTTCCACAGGGCGACGAGGGCAGGATCGCCGGGTAGGATTATGCTATGCGATGCTACTTGGAGGACTTCAATCTACTCTCTTCTACATGATGCAAGACGAAGGTTGCCAGAAGCATAGTCTTCGATAGGACTAGCTATCCCCCTCTTATTCTGGCATTCTGCAGTTTAGTCCACTGATATGGCCTCCTTACACATATACCCATGCATATGTAGTGTAGCTCCTTGCTTGCGAGTACTTTGGATGAGTACTCATGGTTGCTTTGCTCGCTTTTTCCCCGTTTTCCTCTTCTTCTCGGATGCCGCAACCAGACGTTGGAGCCCAGGAGCCAGACGCCACCGTTGATGACAAGTACTACACTGGAGGTGCCTACTACTATGTGCAGGCTCCTGACGACGACCAGGAGTAGTTTAGGAGGATCCCAGGCAGGAGGCATGCGCCTCTTTCGATCTGTATCCCAATTTGTGCTAGCCATCTTATGGCAACTTGTTTAACTTATGTCTGTACTCAGATATTGTTGCCTCCGCTGACTCATTTATGATCAAGAACTTGTATTCGAGCCCTCGAGGCCCATGGCTTGTAATATGATGCTTGTATGACTTATTTATGTTTTTAGAGTTGTGTTGTGATATCTTCCCCGTGAGTCCCTGATCTTGATCGTACACATTTGCGTGCATGATTAGTGTACGATTGAATCGGGGGCATCACATGACGTCACATTTTTACTGAAGTTTCTTGGTTTTCCAAGTTTATGGCACATTTAAACTATTTATTTGTTTTCCGCATAAGTCTTGTAGTGCAATGCCGGACATCTGTAGAGATTCGGCAAAAATTCTCGGATATTGCTATATATGCATCAGTTTCGAATTGTCTCTTCGGTCAATAGTTGGGTTTCCCGGCTCCTGTGCTTGCCTCCTATGTTCCGCTTTGATTCGTCTAGGTGTGTAAAGGGTGAACCACTGCAATTGTACTTCCAGCTCGCATGGTTAAGCACCGTAGTGGAGAAAGCCGAAAACTGATTGTCACAATAAGCGTAAACTGGTCAGCGGTCCGATGACTGTATTAAATGACGGGCCATTCATAACATTGGCCGAAGTGTTTACGGCTTGACCTCGGCTGTCGCCGAACACTAACCAGGGGGCTACTTGCTGGCCTCCCAACTTTAAGCTCCTATGACTAAGTGAAAGTTATAAAGCCCGCATATCTGATTGCCTTGTTTCCGCCAACACAACCGCGTTCGGGCACGGAGACGTCGGCTAAGGGTTGTTTTGTTATTTCGGAAACACCCTGTGTAGCATCTACAAGGGGGTAGAAGCCGATGATGGGCCACTTTCAGATTATAAACGGTCGCAACGGAAGTGAAAATTTGGGTTCATCTAGACCAGAGAGTTTGGAAGCTTTCCCCGAACTAAATCCTCAGTATTTTCCTCCCACATTGATTGGAGCTGAGGTTTGATGATCATGCTTAGCATGACAACCCAAAGAAAGGAACCGATAGCGGGACTATTTTCTTTGGACGGTGTTTCTTATGTTAAATTATAATATAACATGTCTCTCTGCGTACCTTTGTTTATAAAACTGTATGGCCGGATCGCCTTGTTTGCCGTAAATCTTTTCCCTCATAAAGGATTTATAAAGTGGGACAAACACTCCCCGGCTACTAGCCGAGGAGGTTGAAGCCGATGGCCGGTCAAGAAAGTTTTGTACAATGCGGATACGAGCATTGATGATGTAAAGTACTTGGATACATAGAATCATTACACATAATTGGTGATTTTACTATTGGACATCGATCCTTAATTCGGCCACCCGTGCCCACATTAAGGCTCGGGGGCTACTGGGCTTCGTGCTTATTATTTACAAATATTAAAGGGGTACATCGATCCCCTGATCTGGTGTCGCTACCCGACCAGTGTCTCGGTGGCTACTGCATTGACAATCCAATGCAGAAAATTTAAAGCGCAATATAGTTTTCGAGGAGATTATTATCCTCAGGTTGGTCGGCCGCACCCAACCTGAGTCTTGAGGACTTTGCACACCGCGTTTCTATTCCTAAGTATGCTGCCGAGCTGGGAATTGATCCTCAGGCTGATTTTATGAATCGACCTGAGTCTCGGGGGCTACTAGGGTCAGCGGTTTCATTTTTTCCTTCAGGTGCATCCCAGATATTAGGCCAACACGCACCTTGAGGGATACTGGCTATACATCTCGGCAGAGATTACATTACATAATTCAGAATTAAATTCATAAAAATCAGCCCATGGCCGAGGTGGCGCACCACCTCGGATACAGTCCGGCGTTGGTGCTCGAGTACAATAGACACCCCAGAAGCAGTCCGGCATAAAGCTCGGACGCCAGTGGCTGGCTCCGTAGAGGGCATTTCCGGCATTAAGCTCGGCTAAACTCGGATACAGTCCGGCGCTGGAGCTTGGACACAGTTCGGCGTTGGAGCTCGGATACATTCCGGCGTTGGAGCTAGGAAGCAGTCCTGCGTTGGTGCTTGTCTGCAAAAGATACCTCAAATGCAACCCGGTGTTGGACCTCGGATGCAAGAGGACACTGCCGCCCGGGAATAACTTCAACCCCGAGGTGTGGCATAAAAATAACAAGGCATTGATAAAGGCCGGAAACTTAAAGCGGCTCCTCGGATACCCGACATGTAAACTCTTCGGATTTACTTTGGCGATCCTCAAGATCAAAGATGAGAAGATTTGTTGAACCAGTTTTCAAGACCGACGACCGAAGATGAAGAACAATTAGGAAGAATCGAGGTGCGTCCCCAACTTGAAGACCGGTTCAGGGGGCTACTGACGGTGTCCTGGACTAGGGGGTACTCACCATGTTGTCTCCTGATCAGTTGGATTGGGCCGAGGACCCCATGGTCGTATACTCATCGGCCAGTTCGGACAGTTGCCGCATACAAGGAAGATTCCACAAGACTTGGTGATCAAGACAAGGACTCCTCCCCCACTGGCGTATTCGGCTAGGACTCTTGTAACCCTAGGCCTATGGTACATTATATAAACCGAGGCTAGGCTAGTCCATAGAGGACGATCACAACAACAATCATAATCATCATAGGCTAGCTTATAGGGTTTAGCCTCTGCGATCTCATGGTGGATCAACTCTTGTAATACCCATATCATCAATATCAATCAAACAAGAAGTAGGGTTTTACCTCCATCAAGAGGGCCCGAACCTGGGTAAACATTGCGTCCCTTGCCTCCTTTTACCATTAGCCTAAGACGCACAGATCGGGACCCCCCTACCCAAGATCCGCCGATTTTGACACCGATAGGGGCCACCCAGCTCGGGGGGGGGGGGGGTTTCTCGGCGCTTGGAGGTGGTGCCGATCTGGCAGGTGAACGGCTTGACGTGGCGGCTCGAAGGTGGTGCCTGTGAGCCACCCAGGAGAGTTGCGACGACCGAGGGCACTGGCCCAGCGTAATGGGCGAGGAACAGGTCGCGCAGCTCCCCCCAAGATGTCACAGAAGCCGTCGGTAGGTGGAGCAGCCACATGCGTGGAACACCGGCGAGGGCCATGGGGAACCAGTTGGCCATCACCCTGTTGTCGCCCCGGCCTTGAGGATAGCCTCGTCGTACGCCAGTAGGAAAGCCGGCGAATCTGTTGTGCCGTTGTAGCGCAGTGGCATCTCTTGCTTGAACTTGCACCGCCACTGCACCTGTTGCAAGGCAGGGGCCAAGGCTCGGAGCCCCCTGGCCCCAGTGCTAGCATCGGCTGCCGGAGCGGGCGGCACGTTGTCCGCCATGAGGGCGAAGTGTGATATTGATGGAGAGCGGGTCGACGGATGGGAGAGCTTCGGCGCACCCCTACCTGGCGCGCAAAATGTCGGATTTAGGGTTCCGGCAGACCCTTGAGGTTCAAACTCTGGGGTGCGCACGAAGACCTTTCCCCTACCAACTCTCGTCTCGAAGCCTCGCAAGGAATCTAGGCTAGAAAGAAGAACACACAAGGGACACGAGGTTTATACTGGTTCAGGCCACCATTGTGGTGTAATACCCTACTCCAGTGTGTGGTGTGGTGTATTGCCTCAGGGGCTGATGATGAACAATACAAAGGGAGAACAACCTCGCGAGGGGCTGTTCTTGAGCTGGTGCGAGGAACTGCTTGGGTGAGTTTAGTTGCCTCTCTCTCTCTAGTCTATGCGCAATCTGGATCCGATCGCCTTCTACCGTAGTGGCTAGCCCTATTTATAGAGGCCCTGGGCCTCTTCCCAAATAATGAGCGGGAAGGGCGCCAACAGTTGGCCATTTTGAAGGGGAACATCTAGTACACTTATCCTGACTAAAGTTGGTCTTTGACTGCCAAAGACTCTGATGGTGACGCCGTCCTGGGCTCCATGGTGGCCTCCATCCTGCCGCTCTGTTGGTCTTGGTCTTGTTGCACCGATGTGGTAACCTTTGCCTGCTGCCTTGGCCTGTGCTTTCCCCATTTGCACCCAAGGGGAAACAAGGACACTGCGCAGACCGGCGCCCACCTGGCGCCCGCCTGGTCTCGATCGTCATGGCTTGCGTCACGGGCTCCTCACGAGGTGCCCTGCCTTGATCTCTCCGCCTCCTCGCGAGCCTGCCTGATGAAGCTACTCCTGAGGAAGCTCCCTGTCATCCGCCCCGTGAGGCTTGGCCCCTCGCGAGGGTCTTGAGCTTGAGCTGATGAAGCTGGGCTGCACTGGGCCTCCGCTTGAGCCACGTCGCAGGCCGCAGGCAGGCAAGTCTGGGGACCCCCGTTCCCAGAACACCGACAAATCCTTAACAAGGTCCTTGCCGAGGAAATCCACAAGACCCCCAGCAAGATCCTTGCTGAGGACAACAGCGCGCCACGGCAAGACCCTTGCCAGGCCACCCGGCAAGACCCTTGCCGGGCCACCCGTCGAGACCCTTGCCGGGCCACCCGGCGAGACCCTTGCCAAGGGCATCAGCAGGGCCACTGCCAGGCCCGCACCAACCAAGTCTCCACCGCCGTTCACATGCAGCTGCCAGCCAAACCAGCTGGGCAGGCATCTGCGTGGCAACATGCAGCTTCCAGGCTAACGGAGCACACGCCTGCGTGGCGGCACGCAGATCTTCGTGATGGCTCCACCACCGCACCACCTCAGCTGCTTGCCTGCCTACATGGCGCCGCATGCATCGCTGTCCTGGGCGCGTGTCGAAGCAAGGGGGAGCGGCGACGGATGGGACAGGCCTCGCTCCCATCCCCGATAAAGCAAGGGGACACCTAAGCTACGCATTAAATGCACCCTGTCCTGTAATACGAGCGATAAGCTCATAGCACTGTGGGCCTTTCCACCTCCTGTGTGCCACTGTGGCAGCCCCTTTCGACTATAAAAGGAGGCCCATGGCGTACTGGAGTGGGAGTCGGCTCTTTGGAACCACGCAGCCACCATAGCTAGTTCAAGAGCTCAAGAACACTCAATACATCCACAAAAGGAGGACTAGGGTTTTACGCATCCTCGCGTCCCGAACCTGGGTAAACGATCCTTGTGCTGATTGCTAATCCCGCTCTTCTCACAATCCCGCGCCCCGCAACCGCAGAAGGGCTCCTCGTGATCCCATAGGTGTCGTTCCCCACCGACATCCTTGGCGCGTCAGGTAGGGGGCTCAATTGTGAGAATCTGGTCTAGTAGTTGGCCCAGCAGTTCTTCATCGCCACGGCTCCCGCAGAGAGGGCGGCCAAGAGAGCGATGCTGCCTGTGAGCACGAAGGTTGCCAGGGCGGCGATGAAAAAGCTAAGTCATGCCAAACTTTAAACTTTCCTCCTTAATATAAGGTTATCGTCCTCGGAGATTCTGCCTATGTATGGAAAACCTGTATGCATAGGGGCCTTCCCGCAATTGGCAACGCCCTTCTTCTGTTTTGAGTCTGCTCAATAGCTCAAGCGGCCGTGTCGAGAGCGGCAGGGTAGCCTTCCGCAATTAGCAACACTCTCAACTCTGACTCGAGTCAAGCTCGACAGTTCGAGCGGCCGCGTTAAGGGCAGTAAGGTGGTTCGCCCGGCAGCAAGCACACCCGGCAGGCCAAATCGAACAAGAAAATAACATGCATAATGTTAGAAGTACTACAGAGTTATATTACAGAAATTGTCGCTGCGGTTCTAACTAAAGATAGCAATTGTCTTGGTCATGAACCTACAGCGGCAATAATAAATGGGGTGCCTAGTCCCGGTGCTGGCCCTCCAACCTCTTGATTTTGTTGATGCGGCTAATGATGGGATTGATACTCTCCTTGAGCGCCTCGATGCCAGCATCCTCCGGCAAGCTCTTCAGCAAAGCTTCGAAGTCGAGGTCGGGATGCTAGTGCACTATCTTGGCAAGCACCTTGGTCATGGCACCCCGGCAGAGCATCCGGGACTGCTCGGCCAGCGAGGCCGCCCAGTTGGAGTGAAGCCACTCCAGGGCGCCGACGACCCTCTCAAAGAATAGGGTCAGGTTGGCGTTGGGGCCCAGGCTCGCCTCTGGGGCGTACCTCACGTCCGACATCCCCATGGTGGCCAGCTGCGTGGCGGCCAAGTTAAGGCGAGGCGTACGAAACAACTCTTCTCGCCCTCCACGTGGTCGTTAAGGTTGGCGGCCTCATTCCTCTGCAGCTGCCTCTCGGTCTCTAGTTGCTTGGTCAGGGTCCCCTCTCGGGTCTTGGCCTCCTACAGCATCTTCTCGAGACCCTCCAGCTTTAGCTTCAGGTCTCTCATGGAGTTGTTGGCCTCGGAGAGCTCTCCGGCCTTGCTGACGGCTGCTTCATGCGCCTCCGCCAGGGTGCTATTGAGTGTGTTCTTCTCCTTGGACAGCTTCAGAATTTGCTCCTTCAGCTTATCCCGCTCCACCTCCAGCTCCTTCACCTTGCCGGCGTGAACCAGAGCCTGGGCATTGAGTGCCTCCCTGTGCCTCTGCTCCAGCTCTTGGGTCTGTTGTACGACGAGCTTGAACACCTCTTCATCCTTGCCGCGGAGCATGGCGGCGAGCTTCTCCTCGCACGCGGTGATAACCCGCAAGTATACGGGATAGTTGTAGCCTCTTTCGATAAGTAAGTGTGTCGAACCCAACGAGGAGCTAAAGATAGAATGATACGTCTCCAACGTATCTATAATTTTTGATTGCTCCATGCTATATTATCTACTGTTTCGGGCAATATTGGGCTTTATTATCCACTTTTATATTATTTTTGGGACTAACCTATTAACCGGAGACCCAGCCCAGATTTGCTGTTTTATGCCTATTTTAGTATTTCGAGGAAAAGGGATATCAGACGGAGTCAAAACGGAACGAAATCAACTAGATAAGTTATTTTTGGAAGGAAAGCCAGCCGATGGACTTGGAGTGCACGTCAGGGAAGAAGGGAGGTGCCCACGAGGGTGGGGGGCACGCCCACCCCCTGGGGTGCGCCCCCTGTCTCGTGGCCCCACCCTTCGGTCCACCGACGTACTTCTTTCACCCATATATACCTACGTACCCTAAAACTTCCAGAACAGAAGATAGATCGGGAGTTCTGCCGCCACAAGCCTCTGTAGCCACCAAAAACCTCTCTGGAGCCCGTTCCGGCGCCCTGCCAGAGGGGGACCCCATCACCGGTGGCCATCTTCATCATCCCGGTGCTATCCATGACGAGGAGGGAGTAGTTCACCCTCGGGGCTGAGGGTATGTACCAGTAGCTATGTGTCTGATCTCTCTCTCTCGTGTTCTCTCTCGTGTTCCGTCTATGGCACAATCTTGATGTATCCCGAGATTCTCTATTGTAGTTGGATCTTACGATGTTTCTCCTCCTCTACTCTCTTGTGATGAATTGAGTTTCCCCTTTGAAGTGATCTTATCGGATTGAGTCTTTTATGAGAACACTTGATGTATGTCTTGCCATGATTATCTGTGGTGACAATGGGATATCATGTGCCACTTGATGTATGTTTTGGTGATCAACTTGCGGTTTTCGTGACACTGGGAACCTATGCATAGGGGTTGGCACACGTTCTTGACTCTCCGATAGAAACTTTGGGGCACTCTTTGAAGTACTTTGTGTTGGTTGGATGAATCTGAGATTGTGTGACGCATATCATATAATCATGCCCACCGATACTTGAGGTGACAATGGAGTATCTAGGTGACATTAGGTTTTTGGTTGATTTGTGTCTTAAGGTGTTATTCTAGTACGAACTCTTTTATAGATTGATCCGACAGAATAACTTTGAGGTGGTTTCGTACCCTACCATAATCTCTACGTTTGTTCTCTACTATTAGTGGCTTTGGAGTGACTCTTTGTTGCATGTTGAGGGATTGTTATATGATCTATCTATGTTATTATTGTTGAGAGAACTTGCACTAGTGAAACTATGAACCCTAGGCCTTGTTTCCTATCATTGCAATACCGTTTACGCTCAGTTTTATCATTAGTTACCTTGCTGTTTTTATATTTTCAGATTACAAATACCTTTATCTACTATCCATATTGCACTTGTATCACCATCTCTTCGCCGAACTAGTGCACATATACAATTTACCATTGTATTGGGTGTGTTGGGGACACAAGAGACTCTTTGTTATTTGGTTGCAGGGTTGTTTGAGAGAGACCATCTTCATCCTATGCCTCCTACGGATTGATAAACCTTAGGTCATCCACTTGAGGGAAATTTGCTACTGTCCTACAAACATGTGCACTTGCAGGCCCAACAACTTCTACAACAAGAAGGTTGTGTAGTAGACATCATAGAACAAATACTCTCTCAAGTCATATCGGCCACTGATACGACTCTATGCACGCTTGGTGTTAGCTTTACCTAGAACAAGTATGAAACTAGAAGTACTTTGTAGGTGTTATTGGATAGGTTTGCAAGATAATAAAGAGCACATAAATAAAAGCTAGGGGCTGTTTAGATAAAGATGCAATAAAGTAAATATAGCGAGTGTGGAAAAGTGGTGGTAGGAGTTGTGAAATTGTCCCTAAGAAATTGACTATGTTACTAGACCGGTAATCACTATTGCAATTCTATTTGAGGGAGAGGCATAAGCTAACATACTTTCTCTACTTGAATCATATGCACTTATGATTGGAACTCTAGCAAGCATCCGCAACTACTAAAGAATCATTAAGGTAAAACACAACCATAGCATTAAAGTGTCAAGTCCCCTTTATCCCATACACAAACAACCTACTTACTCGGCTGTGTGCTTCTGTCACTCACGCCACCCACCATAAGCAAATCATAAACATATTGCAAACCCTACAGCGGGAATCCCTCATGCTTGCACGACACGGAGGGCACAATAGGACAACACCAATAATAAAACATGCAACTGAAACCAATCATAGCAATTCATCAATCACCGGTAGGACAACGAAAATCTACTCAGACATCATAGGATGGCAACACATCATTGGAAAATAATATGAAGCATAAAGCACCTTGTTCAAGTAGAGGGTACAGCAGGTTGCGGGAGATTGAACCGCTGAATATAGATGGGGGAAGGTGATGGAGATGTTGGTGCAGATGGCGGAGGTGTTGGTGAAGATCGCGGTGATGATGATGGCCTCCGGCAGCACTCCAGCGCCACCGGAAGCAAGGGGGAGAGAGGCCCCCTTCTTCTTCTTCTTCTTCCTTGACCTCCTCACTAGATGGGAAAAGGGTTTCCCCTCTGGTCATTGGCTCCCATGGCGTGGGAGGGGCGAGAGCCCCTCCGAGATTGGATCTATCTCTCTGTTTATGCGTTCTCGGATTCTGCCCCTTCACCGTTTCTTTAATATCCGGAGATCCGTAACTCTGATTGGGGTGAATCTTTCGCCCAGATCTTTCTCATAAAATTAGCTTTCTTGCGGCAAAAGAAGAGCGCCAACCATCTTACGGGGGGCCCAGGAGAGTTCAGGGCGCGCCTGCCTCCCTGGGGCGCACCCCCTATCTCCTGGCCCCCTCGGGCACCGTCTCGCGTTGATTTTACTTCCCAAAAATCACAAATATTCCAAAATAATTCCCCGTCCGTTTTTATCCCGTTTGGATTCCGTTTGATATTGGGTTTCTGTGAAACATAAAACATGCAACAAACAGGAACTGTCACTAGGCATTGGATCAATATGTTAGTCCCAAAAATAGTATAAAAAGTTGCCAAAAGTACATGAAAGTTGAAGAATATTGGCATGGAACAATAAAAAATTATAGATACGACGGAGACGTATCAGCATCCCCAAGCTTAATTCCTGCTCGTCCTCGAGTAGGTAAATGATAAAAACGATAAATTTTGATGTGGAATGCTACCTAGCATAATCTTGATCATATGTTTAATCATGGCATAAATATTAAGACACGAGTGATTCAAAGCAATAGTCTATCATTTGACATAAAAACAATAATACTTCGAGCGTACTAATAAAGCAATCATATCTTTTCAAAACAACAATGCCAAAGCAAGCTTATCCCTACAAAATCATATAGTTTGGCCATGCTTCATTTTCGTCACACAAAATGCCCCCATCATGCACAACCCCGATGACAAGCCGAGCAATTGGTTCATACTTTTTAACGCGCTTCAGCTTTTTCAACCCTCACGCAATACATGAGCGCAAGCCATGGATATAGCACTATAGGTGGAATAGAATATAATGATGGAGGTTATGTGGAGAAGACAAAAAAGGAGAAAGTCTCACATCGACGCGGCTAATCAACCGGCTATGGAGACACCCATCAATTTATGTCAATGCGAGGAGTAGGCATTGCCATGCAACGGATGCACTAAGAGCTATAAGTGTATGAAAGCTCAACAAAAGAAACTAAGTGGTTGTGCATCCAACTTGCTTGCTCATGAAGACCTAGAGCATTTGAGGAAGCCCATCGTTGGAATATACAAGCCAAGTTCTATAATGAAAATTCCCACTAGTATATGAAAGTGATAACATAGGAGACTCTCTATATGAAGAACATGGTGCTACTCTGAAGCACAAGTGTGGAAAAAGGATAGTATCATTGCCCCTTTTCTTTTTCTCTTTTTCTTTTTTTCCTTTTTTTCTTTTTGGTTGGGCTTCTTTGGCCCCCCCCTTTTTTATTTAGGCTTCTTTGGCCTTTCCTTTTTTCTTATTTTTTTCTTTTTCTTTTTTTTATGGGGCAATGTTCTATAATGATGACCATCACACTTTTATTTACTTACAACTCGATATTACAACTCGATACTGGAACAAAGATATGACTCTATATGAATGCTTCCGGTGGTGTACCGGGATGTGCAATGATCTAGCGTAGCAATGACATCAAAAAACGGACAAGCCATGAAAATATCCTGCTAGCTATCTTACGATCATGCAAAGCAATATGACAATGAATGCTCAAGTCATGTATATGATGATGATGGAAGTTGCATGGCAATATATCTCCGAATGGCTATGGAAATGTTGTTTTGAGGAAGATATAATGAGGCTTATGTGTGATAGAGCGTATCGTATCACGGGGTTTGGATGCACCGGCGAAGTTTGCACCAACTCTCAAGGTGAGAAAGGGCAATGCACGGTACCGAAGAGGCTAGCAATGATGGAAAGGTAAAAGTGTGTATAATCCATGGACTCACATTAGTCATGAAGAACTCATATACTTATTGCAAAAGTTTATTAGCCCTCGAAGCAATGTACTACTATGCATGCCCCAAGGGGGATAGATTAGTAGGAAAAGACCATCGCTCGTCCCCGACCGCCACTCATAAGGAAAACAATCAAAGAAACACCCCATGCTTCAAATTTGTCACACAACTGTTACCATACGTGCATGCTACGAGACTTGCAAACCTCAACACAAGTGTCTCTACAATCCACAACCACCCACTAGCATGACTCTAATATCACCACCTTTGTATCGCAAAACTATTGCAAGGAATCAAACATATCATATTCAACGATCTACAAGTTTATGTAGGATTTTATGACTAACCATGTGAATGAACAATTCATGTTATCTCTCTAAATAGATATAAGTGAAGCAAGAGAGTTTAATTCTTTCTACAAAAGATATGCGCATGCTCTAACAAATATAAGTGAAGAAAAAGAGCATTCAACAAATGGCGGTTTTCTATGTGAAGAGAAACAGGCAATCCAGACTTCAAATGATATAAGTGAGGCACATGAACCATTCTATAAAGCCATACTTAAAAGATTTAAGTGAAGTGCAATGAGCATTCTATAAATCAAACAAAGACATCTCATACCATCATGGTGCATAAAAGAAAAATGAAAACTAAATGCAAAAGATGCTCCAGGACTTGCACATAATGTATAAACGAAACGAATACGAAAACATACCGATACTTGTTGAACAAAGAGGGGATGCCTTCTGGGGCATCCCCAAGCTTAGACGCTTGAGTCTCCTTGATTATTTACTTGGGGTTCCTCGGGCATCCCCAAGCTTGAGCTCTTGCCTCTCTTCCTTTTCCTCATATCGAGACATCCTCGATTAGACACTACATCCACACAAAACTTAAACAGAAAACTCGGTAAGATCCGTTAGTATAATAAAGCAAATCACCACTCTAATTACTGTTGCAAACCAATTCATATTTTTTTTTCATTGTTTCTACTGTAATATAACTTTTTCATGGCTTAATCCACTGATATAAATTGATAGATTCATGAAAACAAGCAAACTATGCATCAAAAACAGAATCTGTCAAAAAAAGAACAGTCTGTAGCAATCTGAACATCCACCATACTTATGGTACCCCAAAAATTCTACAAACATTAGGCAAAATAACAAAGTTGTATATAAAGACAGTGCAAAAGGAATCAGAACCATTTGACATTCCAGTTAAAAATGTAAAATCGCGCACTACAGCCAAAGTTTCTGTCATTAGAAGGTGGGCACGGGTGATCAATCCGCTCTTCCTCCTTTTGTTCTTCGCTCTCCTCATCATCTTTTTCATCCAATGAGCTCACAGTTTCATCAATTTCTTCTTCCATAGATTCCCTGCAAAATATTAATCTCTTCTTGGACAGCGGAGACTTACTCAGTAAATGCATTAATATAGTAATTGTATTCATAATTTTCATAGCAATATCTAAGTATAGCAAGATTTTCAGGCCTATAAACACCATCATCATCAAAAGCTTCATACTTTTCAGACAAAGATTCAATTTCATAAGCAGCCTTAAAAGTAACAAATTCTTCTATTTGTTCAACATCATAGTATTCATATATACCATTAGCATAAGAAGCTAAGGTTTCATTATAATTAAATTTGCATGAAAAGGGAAGGTGTGTGGAGCCTTCATCCTAGAGCAACAAGTAATATCATATCTCAAGCATAGATCCAGGGCATACCAACGCAACATAATAAATTGGTCCCATAATAGTTTCCCTTTTTGTGTCAAGCGATAATCTCTAAGGTATTCACGTTGATCCAACGTGTCTCCCATTATAAAGTTGAATGGGGTTTTCTCAGGATTATCAAAGTAGTACATAATATCTTTCACATAATGAGAATCGAGGGTTTTAGGAGTTACCCCATCTTCATGAGTAGCAAGTACACCTAATTTTTTTGGTATTTTGTGTTCCATATCCATAACTAAAGATAGAGAACAACTGAGAACAGCAAAAAAAAAATTACTTAGTGATAAATCAAACAAGCACACACGAGAATATTCACCCCACGCTATGACTCCCCGGCAACGGTGCCAGAAAAAGGTCTTGATAACCCGCAAGTATATGGGATAGTTGTAGCCTCTTTCGATAAGTAAAAGTGTCGAACCCAACGAGGAGCTAAAGGTAGAACAAATACTCTCTCAAGTCCTATCGGCCACTGATACGACTCTATGCATTCTTGGTGTTCGCTTTACCTAGAACAAGTATGAAACTAGAAGTACTTTGTAGGTGTCGTTGGATAGGTTTGCAAGATAATAAAGAGCATGTAAATAAAAGCTAGGGGCTGTTTAGATAAAGATGCAATAAAGTAAATATAGCGAGTGTGGAAAAGTGGTGGTAGGAGTTGTGAAATTGTCCCTAAGCAATTGACTATGTTACTAGACCGGTAATCACTATTGCAATTCTATTTGAGGGAGAGGCATAAGCTAAAATACTTTCTCTACTTGGATCATATGCACTTATGATTGGAACTCTAGCAAGCATCCACAACTACTAAAGATTCATTAAGGTAAAGCCCAACCATAGCATTAAAGTATCAAGTCCCCTTTATCCCATAGGCAAACAACCTACTTACTCGGGTCTGTGCTTCTATCACTCACGCCACCCACCATAAGAAAATCATAAACATATTGCAAACCCTATAGCGGGAATCCCTCACGCTTGTGCGACACGAAGGGCACAATAGGACAACACCAATAATAAAACATGCAACTCAAACCAATCATAGCAATTCATCAATCACCGATAGGACAACGAAAATCTACTCAAACATCATAGGATGGCAACACATCATTGGAAAATAATATGAAGCATAAAGCACCATGTTCAAGTAGAGGGTACAGCGGGTTGCGGGAGAGTGAACCGCTGAATATAGATGGGGAAGGTGATGGAGATGTTGGTGAAGATGGCGGAGGTGTTGGTGAAGATCGCGGTGATGATAATGGCCTCCGGCAGCACTCCGGCGCCACCGGAAGCAAGGGGGAGAGATGCCTCCTTCTTGTTCTTCTTCCTTGACCACCTCCCTAGATGGGAAAAGGGTTTCCCCTTTGGTCCTTGGCTCCTATGGCGTGGGAGGGGCGAGATCCCCTCTGAGATTGGATCTATCTCTCTGTTTCTGCGTTCTCAGATTCCGCCCCTTCACCGTTTCTTTTATATCCAGAGATCCGTAACTCTGATTGGGGTGAATCTTTTGCCCAGATCTTTCTCATAAAATTAGCTTTATTGAGGCAAAAGAAGAGCGTCAGCTGCCTTACGAGGGGGGGGGGGCAGGAGAGTCCAGGGCGCGCCTGCCTCCCTGGGACGCGCCCCCTATCTCCTGGCCCCCTCGGGCACCATCTCGCGTTGATTTTACTTCCCAAAAATCACAAATATTCCAAAATAATTCTCCATTCATTTTTATCCCGTTTGGATTCCGTTTGATATTGGGTTTTTGCGTAACATAAAACATGCAACAAACAGGAACTGGCACTAGGCACTGGATCAATATGTTAGTCCCAAAAATAGTATAAAAAGTTGCCAAAAGTATATGAAAGTTGAAGAATATTGGCATAGAACAATCAAAAATTATAGATACGATGGAGACGTATCATGCGGCAAGGTCCTCCTCCTGGGAGTTTAGTGCGGCTTCGTGCTAGGTCCGGATGGCTTCGGCGGCGGCGGCCAAGTTCTTCGCCGCCTCTTGGGCCTTCTCGACGTCGGCCAGCTTCATGGTGAGCTCCACGTCACGCTTGGCCAGCTCACCCTGGGCGGCCTTCAGCTCGTCTTGAGCCTGGCGGAACCAGTCTTGTGCCTCGGTGACGTGCCCCTGGAAGTCCGCCTCCGCCTTCTCCACCACCGCCATCCTGGACTTGGCCTTGTCCAAACGGGCGCGTTGGAGCGCCTGGAGCTTCCGGAAGCTGGCGCCCATGGCCTGGAGCAGCCGCTCCTCCTGGGAGCCGTCACCACCAATGCTTGGCTCATCGATGACCTCAAGCCCGGCAGCGGCAAGCACCTCATCGTCGAACACCTCCCCCTCAATGGGAGCCCTGGTACTCGACGCGCCTGGAAGATGGACGAAGAGGTCATCACTCACTCTCAGATACCTACTGGAGCCGGAGGCGGCGGAGGAGCAGGGCTGGTATCAGCCACCTCCTCCTCGGCAGCGGCCTTGCCGGCCTCCCCGGCAGGTCCCTTGCTGGGCTCCCCGGTGGGCCCCTTGGCGACATCCTCAGCAGTGCCCTTGGCGCTCTCCTCGGTGCCGATCTTCTTGGCCTACGTTGCGGCATCCTTGGCGACATCCTCGATGACAGTATTGACGTCTTCTGGGTCCATCGAGGGGAAGTCTGAATGCCATGAAGGAGGCAGGGCGGGGCCAAGATCAAAGCCCAGTAAAAAATAAGAAAGAAAGAATGCAAGCAGAAACGGAAAGCGAGTGGCTTACCCGCACCGGGCCAAGAAGCAGAAGTCCCCTCTCCGCCGAGGTCTAGCGTCGAGGCGAAGCCACCAGCGCCTATGTTCTCCTCCTCCTCCGTGTGCATGGGCTCGACACTTGGTGCCCTTGCCGGGGACGCCTCTCGGGGCGGCGTGGTCGATGGGGGCGGCATGTTGGGAGAAGCCCTTTGCGGCTCCCCTTTCTGCTGCTCCCCTCCTACATCCACGACATGGTCAGTACCAAAGTATCGTACCCCTAGCGCACATCAACGAAGGACGGGTGATGGACTCACGCTGGGGGTTGTGCCAGGGGCTGCTGTCCGGGCTAGTCAACACCACGAGCAGCGTGCCGGAGGTGGCTGCCAGGGGCTGGCCGCTCGTCAAAATCCTGGCCCTCTTCGCCCTTTGGCCCAACGTCTCCAAGTCCCTGCGGGATGAAGATGATTCAGAATGGGCGGCACCGTTTGAGGAAAATGGAGAAAATAAAGAAGAAAAGAAGGGGGAAAAGCAGAGCTTACTCTTCCTCCTCCTCCTCCTCTGCTGCTTTCCTCTTCCTCTCCGGGCTGAGGGGTCCAAAGTCAAAAGTGATCCCCACGCCAACATCCGCCGGCGAGGGGGGATGCAGTAGCATCTGGGCACCCTTGGACGACGAAGAAGCGGATGCCTTCTTCTTCGCTGCCACAGCCTCCACCGCCTTCTTCGTTGCTGCAGCCCTCGTCTGGCGCGCAGACGTCTCCTGGGCCGGTCGCAGCTGCGCGGCCCGGTTGGGACGGACCGGCTCGCCGGAGGTGGCCCGCTGCAGGACTCGCCCTCTTCCAGTGACTGGAGGGTCGGCGGTCGCGGTCTCCTCCCCCTAGTCCTTCTCATCCGATGAGTCGTCGACCACGTCCTCGATGAGGGGAGCCTCGGTGCCGCCACTGCTGGCCTTCCAAGCGGCTGCCGCCCACTGGGCAAGCTCTTATTCCTCCGCTTCCGCTTCGGCCTTGTCCTCTACGCCGCAGGCGCTGCCGGCGTCCTCGGGAAGCTTCGCCTCCGCCACCCTGGCGGCGATGTAGTCCAGCTCCGCCTGGGAAGTATCCTGGATGAGCCGCGGCTCGGCGGTGACGTACCCCTTGTGCAAGGTGTCGAAGAATTCCTGCACTTGGAGCTCGTCTGGCTCGACCCAGCTTGGGTTAAGGTCGTGCGCATTGAAGTACGACATCATGGCGATCATGTCGGACCAGCGAGAATTGTTGCACATCGGGACCACTCCCGCCGGCAGCTTGAAAACGGGCTCTTTGGCAACCTTGCCGGCCTTTGCGGCAGCCCTTGCAGCCTTGCCGGACCGCTCAACCTCAGTGTTGCTATTGACCTCAAGCTAGAAGATCCGTTGACAGAGATGGGCGTGCCTCATGATGTCGGTAGCATTCGTGAAAAGCCTGGCCGGCCTCCCCTTGTTGTGCAGAGGAGCGATTCGGCGGTGGATGAAGTCCGCCCCGATCATTTTGAGGGTGATCCCGGCCTGGGTGAACCGAAGGATCCTGGTGGTGGAAATTGTGAGCTTCTCGTCGTCGGCGTGGATGTCGCCCTAGTCTTTTCTACGGACCGACGGCTCCCGGCGAACCTCGCAGAATGCTGGCGGGTTCTCCTCCTCAATCCAGCACCACCGGCCCTGCCACTCTTCCCACCTCTCCTTCGTGGCGCCCTCCGGGTACACCCCCTTGGCCCTCGGAATCCAGGCGACGCAACCGGAGATGGTGCCCCCCTTCTAGATCTGAGGGGAGAAGTAGTGGCGGAAGAGCGCCGTGTTGGGGTGCACCCCGGCGAAGCCCTCGCAGAGGTGTGCGAAGAGAGCCATGCACGCCACGACATTCAGAGTGAAATCCAGAAGGCGGAAGCCGTAGGTGTGCATGATATCGTTGAAGAAATTGGAGAAGGGGGAGAGAGCCCGCAGGAGAAGTTGTCGACGAAGAAGGGGTACCGATTTGGGGCGGCCCCGATGCTGGCGGGGATAACGCGCATGGCTTGGTGCCCCGTCGTTTCTCCACCCATCTTCACCCCCCACAGAGATTTGAAGAACTCCCAGAGCTCGTACACGCCGACCATTAAGGGGAAGTAGGCGAACTTCGCCCGTCGCGCCACCAGCTCGCTCTCCGGCTGCTCCGTCGCCCCGGCATCTTGGGCCACTCCCTTGACTTTGGTGGATTTGGGCTCCATGGCGGCTGCGAGAAGCAAGAGGGCATAGGATGACAGAAACGCAGCGATGGTGGACGAAGACGGGGGGGGGGGCTCTCAATAAGGAGGAAGAAAGGGGGCGGCGGTTCCAAGATTGGAGAAGACGCAGTGAAGGGGTAAAGTGAGCAGCGCGCCCGCGGTTATTCCCTTTTACGGGGAAGGCGCGGGCCTCCTCCTTTCCCATTAACTGCGATATTATGCATGCGTGCGGGAACCGCCCCACGCATGCCCCCCATGTCATGCACGCTCCTCCACGACACGCGTTTGACGTGGGTCGTGGGGAAGCATAGTAGACGGAAAGTTACTGCGGTAAAAACCGCCCCGCCTGCACGCGCACCGTTTTGGGCCTGGCCCAACAACGCGTTGCGCCTATGTGTGGCCCAGGTCCGGGGGCTCCTGTCGGTGTATGTAACGCCCCGGTTTCGATGCGCCAGGTGTCTGCCAGTTATTCTCCGTAGTTGCCATGTCATTTGCTTGCGTGTTGCATTTTGCCATGTCATCATCTGCATTTCATCCACACGTTTTTCAAAACTTGAATTCGTTCGGGTTCCCCCGGTTCTCTCCGTTGTCCGTTCAGAGTCCTGACCTCTCGCGCGTGCCCCGTCGCCCCTCTCGGACCTTGTTTCGTTTGCGGGTGTTAAACTTTCTCGGAATGGACTGAGTCTTGCCATGCGGCCTTGGTATAGCACCGGTAGACCGCCAGTCAAGTTTCGTGCCATTTGGAGGTCGTTTGGTACTCCAACAGTTAACCGGGTAACCGTAAAAGCCCCTTTCGTCTTGCAGCCCAACACCCCTCCAAAGTGGCCCAAAACCCATCCAAACCCCCTGCATTCTCTCGGTCGTTCGATCACGATTGTGTGGGCGAAAACCGCTGCTCATTTGGACTCTCCTAGCTCCCAGAATCTATAAATATGCCCCTCCCCCGAAATTCGAGGATAAATTCTCCCCCCTGACCCTAGCCCTGCTCCCCTCGCGCCGCCGGACATGTCCGTTCCTGCCGGACATGTCCGCGTCTCCGCCCGCGACCAACCGGCGTCCGCCACATGTCCCCGCGGCCCTCCTCTCTCCACCGTGCGCCGCCGCGGGCCTGCCGAGCCCGAGGCCGGCCCGCTCGGCCCGTCCCGCCGTTGCCGCGACCCGCGGGCACGCCGCCGCCGCACCCCGTGGCCGCTCGCCTCCGCCGCCGCCACGGCGCCTCGCGCCGCCGCTCGCCCTCCGCCCGGCCTGCCGCGTCCCCTCGCCTGACTGCCCGCGCCGTCCCCAGCTCTGGCCGCCGACTGTCGCCGTGCCTCCGCCCTCGCCTCCTCGCCGACCTCTGCCTTGCCGGCGCCTCGCCGCGCCCGTGAGCTTGCCGGACCTCGGCTCCTACGCCGCACCGCCGGTCCTCGGATTCCGCGCCGCCCCTCCAGTCCCCGTCGACTGCCGCCGCCTTCCGCGCCTCCCCGCACCGCCAAGACCTCGCCGGAGTTCGGATCCGGTCGGATCCGTCCAGGTGGGACGAGATCCACTGGGATCCGAACCAAACGCGGCCCCGTCTCGGATCTGGTCATCCGCGAACCGTCCCGTCCAGCTTTCCACGAGCGTATATTTTTGGCTAAGTCCCAGGATTTTTAACATTATGTGTGCTTGTTTGTACTGTCATATCTCCTTGTACACTGCTCCGTTTTGTGCGTGTAATATGTCAAAATGTTCTCTGAGAGATGCTCTACATTTTGTTCCATTGCATCATGTTCATCTGAGTTCATCTTGATGCCTGAATCATCGTTTCGGGAGTGCTATATAATGTTGTCTGCTGTCTGTTAACAGAACTTGCTGATTTGTCATTTTTGACATGTTTGATGTGTGCATCCTATGAGCATGAGTTATACATGTGTTTATGCCATCTTTACAGGGGTGTATGCCATGTATTTTTGTGGTCAATGTGGTGACTAGAACAAGCATGCAAACTAGTCTTCGTGATGTTGCTGATTTCAGTCCCTGTTCTGCTGTTATTTTTATGCAATGTAAACTTGATGCTACAGAGAGATCCAAGCATATTTTGTGATACTTCAGTAAGGATGATTTGAACATATGGTTATTCTCTATCCATTCATGCCCCTGTTTGCATTTATGGAGTAGTCTAGCATGTCATTTGCTTGCTCTACGTTTGCTATAAAATGTTTCCTGGCAGATTGTTTACATGTTATTCAATTTTGCCAAGGTTGTTCTAGTTGATCCTTGCATGCTATGAAATTGTTCTTGCCTTGGTTAGTTTCATAAACATGTATTCTTGCTGATGCTATGCTTATCTTGTCATGCAATGATTCGTGGTGAGTGAATCAAGCTTGTTAAGTAGGGTACTTGCTGTTACTGTTTTGCTAGGCTGAATCTGTTATTTTGTGATGCTATGTAAACCTGCTGCTACAAGTAATTCTGTGCATAATCTGGAGATGATCACTAAGGATGTTTTGTTATACATGTCATTCTCTATCTATACATGGCCCTGGTTGCATTTATAGCCTATTGTAGCTTGTTGTAATCTTGCTCTCATATTGCTAAATAATGTTGCTGTCAGCCTGTTAACATTAAGTTCAGTTGTTGCCATGATTGTTGTTAGTGATCCATGCATGCTATGAACTTGCTCTTGCCATGATTAGCTTCATAAACATGTCTTCTTACTGTTGATTGCCTTTTCATGCCATGTATTTCTTTGTGGTGAGTGGTACAAGCTAACCAACATGCCTACTTATCGTTGTTCCTGCCATGTTTGAATCTGTCATATAACTTGCTATGTTTACATGGGTGCCATCATTTCGTCTAATCCTTTTGGGCTCATGGTCAGTAAAGGACTTTTGTTCTATCTATTTAGTAGTATCATGCCATGTCTTTTTTTCCATGATAAGTTCCTGTAACATGTTATTTGATAGCTCTAAACATTGCAACCTGATGTTATTTCTGCAAAGTGTGAAACTATTATTATTTGCAATCTTGCCATGTGTGTTTGAGCATGTTCTAGTGATTTCTGGAGATAGCTTAGTGTTCATGTTTTGTTATGCTTTACCTGTACATCATGCCCATGTCTTTTGTTTTCATATTGTGGTGCTGTAGCATATTGTTTTGATGCTTGCAATATGCCTAGTTGCTGTTTTGGACAGATTGTTGTTATGTCTTGTATAGAGCGTATGTGTTGAACCGTTGCTCCGTTTTGTGTGTGCTCTATATGAAACTTGCTTAGAATTGCATGTAGTTTCATATTATCATGTTGCATCCATGTTTGGAGGTGTTTGCTTGATGTTTGGTTGCATTTTGCATCAATGTCATGTTTAACTTGTTTTGCTCATATCTTCTAGGCCGTAGCTCCGAACTAAATGAACCTTATATGTAACTTGACTAGAATCTCGTGTAGATCATCTTGGTGCATCTTAACTTGCTGTTTAACAACTTGAACATAAGGTTTATTCAGATCTGGACCAATTTCGAAACTTGCATATGAGGACTTACCGGAATTGTTATATGTTGTTCCCGGCCTCATTTAATCTTGCCTTGATGTGTTGCTCTTGTATGCATCATCTCTTGCCATGAGTAGCTTCATGTAGATTTGTCATGCATCATGCTTGTTTGTGCATCATGTCTGGTATACGTGTGGTGTGTTTACCATGTTGTGTGCTTCTTCTCGATAGTTCCTGTTTCGTTGCGATCGTGAGGATTCGTTCGTCTACGCTTGGTTCGGCTTCATCCGTTCATCTTCTTCATGGACTCGTTCTTCTTCCTTGCGGGATTTCAGGCAAGATGACCGCTACCCTGGATCTCACTACTATCATTGCTATGCTAGTTGCTTCATTCTATCACTTTGCTGTGCTACCTATCTTTTGCTCATCAAGCCTCCCAAATTGCCATCAACCTCTAACCTTTGACACCCTTCCTAGCAAACCGTTGCTTGGCTATGTTACCGCTTTGCTCAGCCCCTCTTATTGCATTGTTAGTTGCAGGTGAAGTTGAAGATTGCCCCATGACGGACAGGATTATGTTGGGATATCACAATATCTCTTATTTAATTAATGCATCTATATACTTGGTAAAGGTTGGAAGACTCGGCCTTATGCCTGGTGTTTTGTTCCACTCTCGCCGCCCTAGTTTCCGTCATACCGGTGTTATGTTCCTGGATTTTGCGTCCCTAACGTGGTTGGGTTATTTATGGGACCCCCTTGACATATCGCTTTGAATAAAACTCCTCCAGCAAGGCCCAACCTTGGTTTTACCATTTGCCTCATCACCACCTATATTTCCCTTGGGAGTAATTAACCCAAGGGTCATCTTTATTTTAGTCCCCCCCCCCGGGCCAGTGCTTGTCTAAGTGTTGGTCCGAACTGAGTAGACTGCGGGGGCCCCTCGGGGAAACTCGAGGTCTGGTTTTACTCGTAGGATGTCTCATCCGGTGTTGCCCTGAGAACGAGATATGTGCAGCTCCTATCGGGATTGTCGGTGCATCGGGCGGTCTTGCTGGTCTTGTTTTACCATTGTCGAAATGTCTTCTAACCGGGATTCCGAGTCTGATCGGGTCTTCCTGGGAGAAGGTATATCCTTCGTTGATCGCGAGAGCTTATCATGGGCTAAGTTGGGACACCCCTGCAGGGTATAAACTTTCGAAAGCCATGCCCGCGGTTATGTGGCAGATGGGAATTTGTTAATGTCCGGTTGTAGATAACTTGACACCAGCTCCGAATTAAAATGCATCAACCGTGTGTGTAGCCGTGATGGTCTCTTTTCAGCGGAGTCCGGGAAGTGAACACGGTTTTGGGTTATGTTTGACGTAAGTAGGAGTTCGGGATCACTTCTTGATCATTGCTAGCTTCACGACCGTTCCGCTTGCTCTCTTCTCGCTCTTATTTGTGTATGTTAGCCACCATATATGCTTAGTCGCTGCTGCAACCTCACCACCTTACCCCTTCCTTTCCCATTAAGCTTTGCTAGTCTTGATACCCATGGTAATGGGATTGCTGAGTCCTCGTGGCTCATAGATTACTACAACAACAGTTGCAGGTACAGGTTATGCGATGATCATGACGCGAGAGCGATGTTTGCTTGTCTTGGAGTTTCTTCTTCTGCTTCTTCTTCAATCAGGGGATAGGTTCCAGGTCGGCATCCTGGGCTAGCAGGGTGGATGTCATTTGAGTTTCTGTTTGTGTTTCATCCGTAGTTGGATGATGATCTTATGTATGATGATGTTGTATTCGTGTGGCATTGTATGCCTTTTGTATGTATCACCATCTATTATGTATTGTTGATGTAATGATATCCACCTTGCAAAAGCATCTTCAAGATGCGCTTCTATCCTTGGTGGGACCTCCAAGTTCCTTTTGGATAGGGTCGCATCTTGGGCGTGACAAGTTGGTATCAGAGCCTCGACCGACCCTAGGAGCCCCCTTGATTGATCGTTTAGTTTGGCCGTTGTTGAGTCTAGAAGAAAACTGTTTTCGAAGTCTAGTTATATCGGAGACTAGGAATTCTTTTTACTCCTCATCCCCTTCGTCGCTCTGGTAAGGAATCTTGACATAGGTGTTTTGTATTACTCCTCTTCCCCTTCAATAATTTTCTTTAGGATCACGCAGTTGGTTTTTCGGTCGTTGGTTCCTCAGCTCTTTTCATCCGGTGCATTTCTCGTCAAGTTGACTCGAGCCTCTTCATCTTTGAGTTCAATCCTCAGTTGTTTTCTTTTCCCACCCGCCCTCCCTTCTTCTTCTCGGAACCGGAGTCTGTAATCGAGTATCCGTCCTACTCGTGCGAAGCCTTGGCATTCTTTCAACCGGTGTTTTCCCTTCAAGATATTCGTCGATTTCCCCTTCCAAGTTGCCTTTGTTTTCCCTCCCTCCCACCCTCTTCTTCCCGGAGACTCTCGTGTGGAGTCTCTTCAGTCTTCCCTCAATCATTTCAACCGGTGAATTCTCGTTTCGGTGGACATTCTTCATCTCTTTTTCTTCTCCGGTGGTTTCAATTCAAGTTTTTTCGGTTTGATCATATTCTTTCCGTTGGCTCAAGTGTTCTCCCTGCTCGTTCGCCTCTCGCCAGTTTATCCTTCCGGAGTGTTCAAGACATCTCAGGAGATTCGTCTGTGTTCGAATTAATTTGAGGTTGTCACCTCATTCAAATATTTCAATCGTTCCGGCGCATCATCTATCTGTTCAACAATCCTTTTCAACGGTGTTTTCTCTTCAGTGGGCCCTAACCCACAGGTCTTTTTCCAGGATCTTACGTGACTCTTCTAATTATTCTGGAGCTATTCCCAAACTCTTTTCGAAGTGTGACGTAAGAATGGATTTCATCAGTCAGATGCTTTTCCAAGATCGTTTTCAAATTATTTTCATTGTTGGCTCAACCTCTTCGCTTGTCATTCTCCTAGAGTATCTCAGTAATTTTGCTGGTATTTTCCGTCGTCATTTGAAGATCGAAGAAGAGTTTTGCTCTAATTCTTGTACGTCCTCTCAAAGTTTCGTGGTTCTAGATTCATGTTATCCTATCGATTTATTCCATTTGTCAGATATTCCTTTTTCTCACCCATCCGGAGTTTGTCAGGAGTCGATTTATGTTTCTTTTCACCGGAGGCCATCATTCCAGAAGAATTCTTCGTCCTCACATTTCAGCTAACGTTATCCAATTATCCCGGTGCTTCCTTCAAGTGTTCTTTAATCAGCTCATGATCTCTTTGTTCTTTTGCATCTAAATCCCCTCTAGCTTATTGGTTTTTCTAATTCTTCCCGGTGATTCATTCTCTTTCATCAATCATTTTTCTAATTCTTCCGGTGGTTCATTCAGATTCTTTTTCCTTTGTCATCATATTAATCCTTTCGTTCTTTTCAATGCTACCGGAGGTTCATGAAGACTTTCTCATGTTTTGTGCTATACCCCCCCTTAATCATTTTCAAGAAGAATAAGTAATATGCAAAATCCTTTGCTTGTCATCAATTAATTTGTTGAAGGATAAGCATACAATAAATCTTATTCTTATTTCATCCAAGCGACTAATCCCTTCCTTCGGAGTTTGTTCGTGAGGAATAAATTCTAGTTCCAAGTGTTTTCATCTTTTCTTTTCCCGGAGTTCAATTTCCTCAGCCATTTCGTCGGAACCTCCATCTAAATCATCGTAAGGCTCATCTTATTCTTTCTTCCTTCATTCTATCTCATCATCCTTTTGTCACCGGAGTTCTTCATGGTGGTTCTTCATGATTTAATTCATTCTTCAAGTGTTCATCAAGATTTTGTTGGTGGAGTTCAAGTATCTTTTCTTCTTGCATCTCGAAGTGCAATTAATTCTCCATATTCTTTTGAAGTGGAGTTTTGCATTTCTTCGTTCTTCTCAGATATTCAACTCCTTTCAATCCTTCCTTCGAAGTTTTTTTCATACTATTTCAATTCTTCTGGAAGCTTTGCGTTGTTCATCTCATCAAGTATCATTTCGTCCTCTCAAGCTCGGGTTCTATTCCTTCCATTTTCAACCGGAGTGCTCCCTAAATCCTTTCAGTCTTATTCGTTAATTATCTCATTCTAACCGGAGTGGTTTCATAGTCTATCCGATTCCGTGAGCTTTCGATTCTCGTCATTCTCGTCGTTCCTATCTTCTTCTCGAGTGCTCTCGATTCTTTGCTTCTTCTCCTGAGTTCTTCCTTCACCTCATCCCTTTTCCCTTCCGTCTCGGTCCTAAGATCTCGAGACGAGATCTCTTGTTAGTGGAGGAGTGTTGTAACGCCCCGGTTTCGATGCGCCAGGTGTCTGCCAGTTATTCTCCGTAGTTGTCATGTCATTTGCTTGCGTGTTGCATTTTGCCATGTCATCATCTGCATTTCATCCGCACGTTTTTCCAAACTTGCATTCGTTCGGGTTCCCCCGGTTCTCTCCGTTGTCCGTTCGGAGTCTAGACCTCTCGCGCGTGCCCCGTCGCCCCTCTCAGACCTTGTTTCGTGTGCGGGTGTTAAACTTTCTCGGAATGAACCGAGTCTTGCCATGCGGCCTTGGTATAGCACTGGTAGACCGCCTGTCAAGTTTCGTGCCATTAGGAGGTCGTTTGGTACTCCAACGGTTAACCGGGTAACCGTAAAAGCCCATTTCGTCTTGCAGCCCAACACCCCTCCAAAGTGTCCCCAAACCCATCCAAACCCCCTCCATGCTCTCGTTCATTCGATCATGATCGTGTGGGCGAAAACCGCTCCTCATTTGGACTCTCCTAGCTCCCAGAATCTATAAATATGCCCCTCCCCCCGAAATTCGCGGATGAATTCTCCCCCCTAACCCTAGCCCCGCTCCCCTCGCGCTGCCAGACATGTCCGCTCCCCCGCCGGACATGTACGCATCACCGCCCGCGACCAACCGGCGTCCTCCACGTGTCCCCGTGGCCCTCCCCTCTCCACCGCGCGCCACCGCAGGCCCGCTGAGCGCGAGGCCGGCCCGCTCGGCCCGTCCCACCGCAGCCACGATCTTGCGGGTGCGCCGCCGCCGCCGCCGCTCGCCCTCCGCCCGGCCTGCCGCGTCCCCTCGCCGGACCGCCCGCGCCTCCCTGCCGACCTCTGCCCTGCCGGCGCCTCGCTGTGCCCGTGAGCTCGCCGGACCTCGGCTCCTGCGCCGCCCCGCCGGTCCTCGGCTTCCGCGCCACCCCTCCGGTCCCCGTCGACCGCCGCCGCCTTCCGCGCCTCCCCGCACCGCCAAGACCTCGCCGGAGGCCGCCGCCCTTGCCGGAGTTCGGATCCGGTCGGATCCGTCTAGGTGGGACGAGATCCACCGTGATCCGAACCAAACGCCGCCCCGTCTCGGATCTGCTCATCCCCGAACCGTCCCGTCCAGCTTTCCACAAGGGTATATTTTTGGCTAAGTCCCAGGATTTTTAACATTATGTGTGCTTGTTTGTACTGTTATATCTCCTTGTATACTACTCTGTTTTGTGCGTGTAATATGTCAAAATGTTCTTTGAGAGATGCTCTACATTTAATTCCATTGCATCATGTTCATTTGAGTTCATCTTGAGGCCTGAATCATCGTTGCAAGAGTGCTATATAATGTTGTCTGCTGTCTGTTAACAGAACTTGCTGATTTGTCATTTTTGACATGTTTGGTGCGTGCATCCTATGAGCATGAGTTCTACATGTGTATTGTACTACATCATGTCGTATTTACAGGGGTGTATGCCATGTATTTTTGTGGTCAATGTGGTGACTATAACCAGCATGCAAACTAGGCTTCGTGATGTTGCTGATTTCAGTCCCTGTTCTGCTGTTATTTTTATGCAATGTAAACTTGATGCTACAGAGAGATCCAAGC
The DNA here is from genome assembly GCF_018294505.1 of Triticum aestivum. Lineage (NCBI taxonomy): Eukaryota > Viridiplantae > Streptophyta > Magnoliopsida > Poales > Poaceae > Triticum > Triticum aestivum. The sequence goes on along the minus strand of NC_057807.1, from coordinate 645,904,369 downwards.
ATATTTTGAGATACTTCAGTAAGGATGATTTGAACATATGGTTATTCTCTATCCACTCATGCCCCTGTTTTCATTTATGGAGTAGTCTAGCATGTCATTTTCTTGCTCTACTTTTGCTATAAAATGTTTCCTGGCAGATTGTTTACATGTTATTCAATTTTGCCAAGGTTGTTGTAGTTGATCCTTGCATGCTATGAAATTGTTCTTGCCTTGGTTAGTTTCATAAACATGTCTTATTGCTGATGCTATGCTTATCTTTTCATGCAATGATTTGTGGTGAGTGAATCAAGCTTGTTAAGTAGGGTACTTGCTGTTACTGTTTTGCTAGGCTGAATCTGTTATTTTGTGATGCTATGTAAACCTGCTGCTACAAGTCATTCTATTCATAATCTGGAGATGTTCACTAAGGATGTTTTGTTATACATGTCATGATATATCCATCCATGCCCCTGGCTGCATTTATAGCCTGTTGTAGCTTGTTGTAATCTTGCTCTCATATTGCTAAATAATGTTGTTGTCATCCTGTTAACATTAAGTTCAGTTGTTGCCATGATTGTTGTTAGTGATCCATGCACCCTATGAACTTGATCTTGCCATGATTAGCTTCATAAACATGTCTTCGTACTGTTGGTTGCCTTTTCATGCCATGTATTGCTCTGTGGTGAGTGGTACAAGCTCACCAACATGCCTACTTATCGTTGTTCCTGCCATGTTTGAATCTGTCATATAACTTGCTATGTTTACATGGGTGCCATCATTCCTTCTGATCCTTTTGGGCTCATGGTCAGTAAAGGACTTTTGTTCTATGCATTTAGTATTATCATGACATGTCTTTGTTTGCCATGATAAGTTCCTGCAACATGTTGTTTGATAGCTCTAAACATTGCAACCTGATGTTATTTCTGCAAAGTCTGAAACTATTATTATTTGCAATCTTGCCATGTGTGTTTGAGCATGTTCTAGTGATTTCTGGAGATAGCTCAGTGTTCATGTTTGTTATGCTTTACCTGTACATCATGCCCATGTCTTTTGTTTTCATATTGTGGTGCTGTAGCATATTGTTTTGATGCTTGCAATATGCCTAGATGCTGTTTTGGACAGATTGTTGTTATGTCTTGTATAGAGCGTATGTGTTGAACCGTTGCTCCGTTTTGAGTGTGCTCTATATGAAACTTGCCTAGAATTGCATGTAGTTTCATATTATCATGTTGCATCCATGTTTTGAGGTGTTTGCTTGATGTTTGGTTGCATTTTGCATCAATGTCATGTTTAACTTGTTTTGCTCATATCTTCTAGGCTGTAGCTCCGAACTAAATGAACCTTATATGTAACTTGACTAGAATCTCGTGTAGATCATCTTGCTGCATCTTAACTTTCTGTTTAACAACTTGAACATAAGGTTTATTCAGATCTGGACCAATTTCGAAACATGCATATGAGGACTTATCGAAATTGTTATATGTTGTTCCCGGCCTCATTTAAACTTGCCTTGATGTGTTGCTCTTGTATGCATCATCTCTTGCCATGAGTAGCTTCATGTAGCTTTTTCATGCATCATGCTTGTTTGTGCATCATGTCTTGTATACGTGTGGTGTGTTTACCATGTTGTGTGCTTCTTCTCGATAGTTCCTGTTTCGTTGCGATCGTGAGGATTCGTTCGTCTATGCTTGGTTCGGCTTCATCCGTTCATCTTCTTCATGGACTCGTTCTTCTTCCTTGCGGGATATCAGGCAAGATGACCGCTACCCTAGATCTCACTACTATCATTGCTATGCTAGTTGCTTCGTTCTATCTCTTTGCTGCGCTACCTATCTTTTGCTCATCAAGCCTCCCAAATTGCCATGAACCTCTAACCTTTGACACCCTTCCTAGCAAACCATTGCTTGGCTATGTTACCACTTTGCTCAGCCCCTCTTATAGCGTTGTTAGTTGCAGGTGAAGTTGAAGATTGCCCCATGATGGACAGGATTATGTTGGGATATCACAATATCTCTTATTTAATTAATGCATCTATATACTTGGTAAAGGGTGGAAGACTCGGTCTTATGCCTGGTGTTTTGTTCCACTCTTGCCGCCCTAGTTTTTGTCATACCGGTGTTATGTTCCCGGATTTTGCGTCCCTAACACGGTTGGGTGATTTATGGGACCCCCTTGACAGTTCGCTTTGAATAAAACTCCTCCAGCAAGGCCCAACCTTGGTTTTACCATTTGCCTCATCACCACCTATATTTCCCTTGGGAGTAATTAACCCAAGGGTCATATTTATTTTAGCCCCCCCGGGCCAGTGCTTGTCTAAGTCTTGGTCCGAACCGAGTAGACTGCAGGGCCCCCTTGGGGAAATTCGAGGTCTGGTTTTACTCGTAGGATGTCTCATCCGGTGTTGCCCTGAGAACGAGATATGTGCAGCTCCTATCGGGATTGTCGGCGCATCGGGCGGTCTTGCTGGTCTTATTTTACCATTGTCGAAATGTCTTGTAAACCGGGATTCCGAGTCTGATCGGGTCTTCCTGGGAGAAGGTATATCCTTCGTTGATCGCGAGAGCTTATCATGGGCTAAGTTAGGACACCCCTGCAGGGTATAAACTTTCGAAAGCCATGCCCGCGGTTATGTGGCAGATGGGAATTTGTTAATGTCCGGTTGTAGATAACTTGACACCAGATCCGAATTGAAACGCATCAACCATGTGTGTAGCCGTGATGGTCTCTTTTTGGCGGAGTCTGGGAAGTGAACACGGTTTTCGGTTAAGTTTGACGTAAGTAGGAGTTCGGGATCACTTCTTGATCATTGCTAGCTTCACGACCGTTCCACTTGCTCTCTTCTCGCTCTTATTTGCGTATGTTAGCCACCATATATGCTTAGTCGCTGCTGCAACCTCACCACTTTACCCCTTCCTTTCCCATTAAGCTTTGCTAGTCTTGATACCCATGGTAATGGGATTGCTGAGTCCTCGTGGCTCACAGATTACTACAACAACAGCTGCAGGTACAGGTTATGCGATGATCATGACGCGAGAGGGATGTTTGCTTGTCTTGGAGTTTCTTCTTCTGCTTCTTCTTCAATCAGGGGATAGGTTCCAGGTCGGCATCCTGGGCTAGCAGGGTGGATGTCGTTTGAGTTTCTGTTTGTGTTTCATCCGTAGTCGGATGATGATCTTATGTATGATGATGTTGTATTCGTGTGGCATTGTATGCCTTTTGTATGTATCCCCATCTATTATGTATTGTTGATGTAATGATATCCACCTTGCAAAAGCGTCTTCAAGATGCGCTTCTATCCTTGGTGGGACCGCCGAGTTCCTTTTGGATAGGGTCGCATCTTGGGCGTGACAGTGTACTAAAGTAGGGGCATTTCTTTGTACCCCTTTACTTGTGCACGGGCAGTCAGAGCCACAGGCCGAAGCCACACTTAGCAGGGCAAAAGGGAGGAGTCGAAGCCGCAAGATGATCAGCGCAATATCAAAGACCGAGACCACAGGGAAATGATACTTGAACTCCACCAACAAAATCTTGCGTAGCAGCCACGTAAAACATGCAACAAACAAAGTAGAGGATGTCTAACTTGTTTTTGCAGGGCATGTTGTGATGTGATATGGCAAGACGTGATGTGATATAAGTTGTTGTATGAGATGATCATGTTTTGTAGAAGTTATCAACAACTGGCAGGAGCCATATGGTTGTCGCTTTATTGTATGAAATACAAACGCCATGTAATTGCTTTACTTTATCACTAACACTAGTAGAAAAAGCCCCATTTGTCCCGGTTCAACAGGCCCATTTGTCCCGGTCAAAAGGGCCATTTGTCCTGGTTCAAAAGGGCCATTTGTCCTGGTTCCCGAACCGGGACTAAAGTGTCAGTACTAAAGCCCAATACCTTCAGTCCTGGTTCATCTACGAATCAGGACAAATGGGGCTCCACGTGGCTGTTGTGGCTTGCCCAGGCAGGAGGGCCTTTTGTCCCGGTTCGTGGCACCAACTGGGACCAAAAGGCATCCACGCGTCAGCAGTTCAGGGGCTGGGATTTTTGTTTTTTAAGGGGGGGGGGGGTTGGGGTTTTTGTAGGGTTAAGTTAGGGGTTTCATATATTGTGTTTGCTAGCTAATAGATATAAGTGTCCTCTCTTATCTCCGTGCTTGGTCGACGCTACGCACTATACGTATAGAGAGGACTCTACACTCTAGCTAGTAGTAATCAAATGAAGGAAACCATTAAGTACAGAAGATCATCATGAACATATACAGAGAGAAGTGATCGACCTCTCCTTCTCCGAGAGATTGGTCAAACAACAAGTTTTCGTATATCTATCTGACGCTACTGGCTACATATATACAATATAAGATCTCTTACAATCCCCTAACATCTGAACTCAAGTTCCACATGGTATTCTCCGTCTTTGTCGATGACGTGGTCAAGAAAGAATCCCGCCAATTCCTCTTGAATTGCTCGTATGCGATCTTGTGGTAGGAGTTCATCCCGCATCTGAAACATCTAATTTGAAGAAGGGGTCAATACATATATATATGAATGAAACTCAACACAAATGATGGTAATAAAATAAAATTGTGAATATTATTGCTTACGCACTTCATATTGTTCTTTAGAGTAGCCCGCCTCACAAGTCGTTAGGCGGATGAACTCGCAAATGTAGTATCCATAGTAATTATTCCCGGGTTCCTACCACAACCAGTTTACAAGAAATAGAGGTCAATCAAACTGATAAGCAAGCATGCTAAATGGTATTGATGAAACTAGCTAGAATCAATGGGAGATGCACGAAACTAGCTTGTAGTACTTACTTTCGGGTGTTTAAATCGCAGCTCCGCCGGCAGTCCCGGAGCTTCTGCGGTTAAGTTTTTCCAAACCCCGCCAGACAAAGAAAACAATTACTTGATATCAGGAAATGAACAAAGTTGCCGATATGGTGCGATAATGATCGATTGAACTTACTTCTCAAGCATTTTATTCATGGTCGCATAATCCTCGGGATTTTTTCGTTTCGAGTCTATCACGGTTACTAGTCCTTGCTCAAGCTTAATCTTTAGCAGAATAAAGTGGAAGCTGTGCATGCGTGCATAACTCATCAATTAAATTACTATAACCTCGAGTAATAAGGGAAACTGAATATGCACAAGACAGTAACACTCACTTGAATTCCTAAGTAAAGAGTATTGTATCTTTGTTTTGATTCGAAGTAACGATCGTAGCAAGTTGGTCTCGGTTTATTTGGCATCATGTTTAACATTCCATTCATCTATGAGATTTGTGTTCATGATCCCAATATCACTGATTTGTCTTTTCTTCAATTCAGCGATTTTCAATCTGCATAATATAGTGAGGATAATTATATATACATGCAATGAAAGAGCTGAGCTATATATAAAGACTTAATTACAGAATAGTACTTACAGATAGTAGCAAGTGATGATTACTTTGTCGAGGGCCTTCCAATTGAAAAACTAGAAGAACTCCTCATATGGAACAGACAACACATCAATTCCAACGAGGTCGTGCTCCTCTTTAACTCTCAGCGTCAAAGTATCCTTCCCAGACTTGTTGCAGATGTCCATGTACCAATCATGGAATCTTCGCATCATCGTTGTTAGAGGAGGATGACCAAGTTTGACTGGAGGCTTCCCGTGTTGGTATTTGAATGTGTCCACCTCCATTGTATCAAAAAGTGCATCATCGGGCATGTAATGTCTAGGATTGGTACCGGGCACCATCCCCGGAAGATTAGCAACGATGTCGCTAGACACCTTGAGTGGGGGGCACGATTGCTCCGCTTGTTCGCCAAGTTAGGGAATTTGTTTCCCACTTCTTCGTTCTGCTAACCTTTGATCACTGCAAGTACTTCCCGACCGCTCCGCTTCCTTATATGTCCTTTCAATAATTCGGTCATAGTTGGTTTGCGGCGGAGGTGGTGGTGCTCGCTTCAGGGCATCCAAAGTGCGCTTTGCTTTCACTGGATCTATCTTCTCCTCCGATGGTGGATGTTTCTTAGCTTTTTGTGTTTCAAAGAAGTCCTTCACTTGGGCTTCACAAATCTTCCTGTTTTCCACCTCGCTCATCTCGTATGGTAACTTCTCTAGAGGCTTGAGAGAACGACCGAATCTGTATTGCCTCCCACCTCTAGCTGTACTGCTAGACACCAGAGCAGCCAGAGCGGATGCGGCTAACTTCTTTCGTTGCTTATGAGGCAGAGAAGAAGGAGGCGGAGTGCTACGATGCGCCGGAGCAGCCGGAGCGGCGGCGTCTGTGTTCCGCCATTGCCGACGAGGAGAAGGAGGAGGCGGGCTGCCCGGACACGCCGGAGCAGGAGGAGAAGGAGGCGGAGTACTACCGCCCTCACGCGCCGGAGTAGGAGGCGGAGTGCCCTGATCAATCGCCGGAGGAGGAGGAGGAGGAGGCAGAGGAGGAGTGCCCTGATCAATCACAAGATTGAACCCAAAGCTATGCACTTCTCCCATTGCAAGAAAGATCAATCTAGTAGGCCAAACTAAACTGATAATTTGAAGAGACTTGCAAAGATAACCAATCACACATAAAAGAATTCAGAGAATATTCAATTATTTCTCATAGATAAACTTGATCATAAACCCACAATTCATCGGATCTCGACAAATACACCGCAAAAAAGAGTTACATCGAATAGATCTCCAACAAGATCAAGGAGAACTTGGTATTGAGATTCAAAGAGAGAGAAGAAGCCATCTAGCTAATCGGAGAGGCCTTGGAGATGATGTAGAGGACATCCGTGGTCGATTCTCCCTCCGGCGGAGCGCCAGCGATGCCTCCAAGATGGGATCTCGCGGATACATAAGGTTGCGGTGGTGGAATTAGGTTTTCGTGGTGCTCCTGGATGTTCTCGGGGTACATGGATATATATAGGAGTAAGAAGTAGGTCGGTGGAGCCACGAGGGGCCCACGAGGGTGGGGGGCGCGCCCGCCCCCCTAGGGCATGCCGGGCACCCTCGTCGCCTCCTCATTCGCTTCTTGACGTCCACTCCAAGTCTCCTGGGTTGTGTTTGTTCCAAAAAGATCACTCCCGAAGGTTTCATCCCGATTGGACTCTGTTTGATATTCCTTTTCTTCGAAACAATGAAATAGGCAAAAAAAACAACAATTCAGGCTAGGCCTCCGGTTAGTAGGTTAGTCCCAAAAATGATATAAAAGTGTAAAGTAAAGCCCATAAACATCCAAAACGGGTAACATAATAGCATTGAACAATCAAAAATTATAGGTACGTTGGAGACGTATCAAGCATCCCCAAGCTTATTTCTGCTCGTCCTCGAGTAGGTAAATGATAAAAACAGAATTTTTGATGTGGAATGCTACCTAGCATAATTCTCAATGTAATTTTCTTTATTGTGGCATGAATGTTCAGATCCAAATGATTCAAAATAAAAGTTCATATTGACATAAAAACAATAATACTTCAAGCATACTAACAAAGCAATCATGTCTTCTCAAAATAACATGGATAAAGAAAGTTATCCCTACAAAATCATATAGTCTGGCTATGCTCTATCTTCATCACACAAAGTATTTAATCATGCACAACCCTATTGACAAGCCAAGCAATTGTTTCATACTTTAGTATTCTCAAACTTTTTCAACTTTCATGGAATACATGAGTGTGAGCCATGGACATAGCACTATATGTGGAATAGAATGGTGGTTGTGGATAAGACAAAAAGAGGAGAAGATAGTCTCACATCAACTAGGCATATCAACAGGCTATGGAGATGCCCATTAATAGATATCAATGTGAGGGAGTAGGGATTGCCATGCAACGGATGCACTAGAGCTATAAATGTATGAAAGCTCAACAAAAGAAACTAAGTGGGTGTGCATCCAACTCGCTTGTTCACAAAGACCTAGAGCATTTTGAGGAAGCCCATCATTGGAATATACAAGCCAAGTTCTATAATGAAGAATTCCCACTAGTATATGAAAGTGACAACATAGGAGACTCTCTATCATGAAGATCATGGTGCTACTTTGAAGCACAAGTGTGGTAAAAGGATAGTAGCATTGTCCCTTCTCTCTTTTACTCTCATTTTTTTTCTCTTTTTTCCTTTTTTTTCTTTCTATTCCTTTCTCTTTTTTTATTTGGCCTTTCTCCTTATTTTGGCCTTTCTTTTTTTATAAAGTCCGAAGTGTCATCCCAACTTGTGGGGGAATCATAGTCTCCATCATCCTTTCCTCACTTGGGACAATGCTCTAATAATGAAGATCATCACATTTTTATTTACTTGCAACTCAAAATTACAACTCGATATTTAAAACAAAATATGACTCTATATGAATGCCTCCGGCGGTGTACCGGGATATGCAATGAATCAAGAGTGACATGTATGGAAGAATTATGAAGGTGGCTTTGCCACAAATATGATGTCAACTACATGATCATGCAAAGAGCAATATGACAATGATGATGCGTGTCATAATAAACGGAACAGTGGAAAGTTGCATGGCAATATATCTCAGAATGGCTATGGAAATTCCATAATAGGTAGGTATGGTGGCTGTGTTGAAGAAGGTATATGGTGGGTGTATGGTACCGGCAAAATTTGCACGGCACAAGAGAGGCTAGCAATGGTGGAAGGGTGAGAGTGCGTATAATCCATGGACTCAACATTAGTCATAAAGAACTAATATACTTATTGCAAACATTTACAAGTTATTGAAACAAAGTACTACACGCATGCTCCTAGGGGGATAGATTGGTAGGAAAAGACCATCGCTCGTCCCCGACCTCCACTCATAAGGAAGACAATCAATAAATAAATTATGTTCCAACTTCATCACAAAGCGGTTCACCATATGTGCCTGCTACAGGAATCACAAACTTCAACACCAGTATTCCTCAAATTCATAATTACTCCACTAGCATGACTCTAATATCACCATCCTCATATCTCAAAACAATTATCAAGCATCAAATTGATCATAGTGTCGGGGAAACTGATCCACGAACACCTATGGGGCCGGCAGACCGGGCCCCTTTCGGTTCGGCGGGGGGCGGAGATCACACGAAGAGCAGATCGAGGCGAAGCACACGAGTAGTTTACCCAGCTTCGGAGCTCTCCGGAGAGATAATACTCCTACTGCTGCTTGTTTGATTATCTTGTGTTCTTGCTCCAGAGAGCGAGCGTAGTGTTTTTCTGGGTTCCGAACTAGTCGAACCTCTCGAAACTGTCCAACCCCCCCTACGTTGCGCATGGGCCTCCTTTTATACGCTAAAGGGGTCACCGACAGGTGGCAACGCAGAGAAGGGTACAAATGTCAAAAGTGAGGTGGTTGGTACAGTTACTTGTACAGTGCATCCTACCTAACTCTGACGGCAGGGGACAAGGGCATTAAATGCCCGTCTGAGTCGCCCAAACAGTGCAGAAAAGGACCGTTAGGGGTGCCACCGTTCTCCATGATGGCGATCTTGTCAGCTTCGCATGCCACTGCGCACCGCTGGCTGCACAGCCTCCCGCCACGCGCGCCTGGAGAGGCCCCCAGAGCGACACGTTGGTGGATGCGCTGGAGCATGGGCACAGAGTGGCCGCCTGCCGCGGCAAGCGCCTTGCCGCTGCTGTTATCTTGTCGGGTCCGGAGGCCTGTCGCTCGCCGGGCCTCGAGGTACTTTGGTTGGTCTTCCCGGCAAGCTCCTCTTGCCGGGGCCTTGTTGCCTTGCCGGAGCGCGTGGCGCGTCGCGGCATGTTCCTTGGAGTGCCTTGGTTGGCCTTCCCGGCAAGCTCCTCTTGCCGGGGCCTTGTCTCCTGAGCTTACATACTTTGTTCTTGAATGGCTCCAAAGGAACCATGGAGGATCTTGGCGTTCGCCCGGCAAGCCTTGCCGCGGGGTGCTGCAACTGCCCGTGCACAAGTTCGGGGTACTAGGGTACCCCTATTCTAGTACACCGACACATAGCATCCAATTCACTTTCTATGATAGTTTTTATTATACCCAACTTGGATGCCTATCATGCTGTTCTAAGAGACTCTAAAAATAATATAAGTGAAGCATGAGAGATCAACAATTTTCTACAAAATTAAACCACCGCCGTGCTCTAAAAGATATAAGTGAAGCACTAGAGCAAAAGTTATCTAGCTGAAAAGATATAAGTGAAGCACATAGAGTATTATAATAAATTCCAAATCAAGTGTGTCTCTCCCAAAAGGTGTGTTCATAAAGGATGATTGTGGTAAACTAAAAAGAAAAGACGCATACCATACAAGACGCTCCAAGCAAAACACATATCATGTGGCGAATAAAAATATAGCTCCAAGTAAAGTTACCGATAGACAAAGACGAAAGAGGGGATGCCTTCCGGGGCATCCCCAAGCTTAGGCTCTTGGTTGTCCTTGAATATCTTGGGGTGCCATGGGCATCCCCAATCTTAGGCTCTTGCCACTCCTTATTCCATAGTCCATCAAATCTTTACCCAAAACTTGAAAACTTCACAACACAAAACTCAACAGGAAATCTCATAAGCTCCATTAGTGCAAGAAAGAAAAACCACCACATAAGGTACTGTGATGAACTCATTCTTTATTTATATTGGTGTTAAACCTACTGTATTCTAACTTCTCTATGGTTCATACCCCCCGATACTACCCATAGATGCATCAAAATAAGCAAACAACACACGAAAAACAGAATCTGTCAAAAACAGAACAGTCTGTAGCAATCTGTAACTTCCGAACACTTCTGGAACTCTAAAACTCCTACCAAAATAGGAAGTCGTGGGAAATTTGTCTATTGATCTACTGCAAACAGAATCCACACAAAATCACGTTTCTGTGATTTATTAAAATTATTCTCGTGCATGGAAAAGTTTCTATTTTTCAGCAGAATGAAATTAACTATCACCGTAGGTTATCCTATAGGTTCTACTTGGCACAAACACTAACTTAAGCATAAAACCACATCTAAACATAAGCTAGATGTAATATTTATTACTAAACAGAAGCAAAAAGCAAGGAACAAAAATAAAATTGGGTTGCCTCCCATCAAGCGCTATCATTTAACGCCCCGAGCTAGGCATAAAAGCGAGAATAGATCTAAGTATTGCCAACTTTGGCATTCAATTCATAAGTGGCTCGCATAATAGATTCATAAGGTAATTTGACTTTCTTTCTTGGAAAGTGTTCCATGTCTTTCTGATACATCTCCAACGTATCTATAATTTTTGATTGCTCCATGCTACTTTATCTACTGTTTTGGACTATATTGGGCTTTATTTTCCACTTTTATCTTATTTTTGGGACTAACCTATTAACCGGAGGCCCAGCCCAGAATTGCTGTTTTTTTTGCCTATTTTAGTGTTTCAAAGAAACAGAATATCAAATGGAGTCCAAACGGAATGAAACCTTCGGGAACGTGATTTTCTCACCGAACGTGATCCAGGAGACTTGGACCCTACTCCAAGAAGTGCCAGAGGCGGTCACGACGGTGGAGGGCGCGCCCCCCTGGGCGCGCCCCCTACCTCGTGGGCCCCTTGTTGCTCTACCGACGTACTCCTTCCTCCTATATATACCTACATATCCCCAAACGATCAGAACAGGAGCCAAAAACCTAATTCCATCGCCGCAACCTTCTATATCCACGAGATCCCATCTTGGGGCCTGTTCCGAAGCTCCGCCGGAGGGGGCATCCACCACGGAGGGCTTCTACATCAACACCATAGCCCCTCCGATGAAGTGTGAGTAGTTTACTTCAGACCTTCGGGTCCATAGCTAGTAGCTAGATGACCTCTTCTCTCTTTTTGGATCTCAATACAATGTTCTCCCCCTCTCTCATGGAGATCTATTCGATGTAATCTTCTTTTTGCGGTGTGTTTGTTGAGATCGATGAATTGTGGGTTTATGATCCAATATTATCTATGGAAAATATTTGAATCTTCTCTGAATTCTTTTATGTATGATTGAGTTATCTTTGCAAGTCTCTTCGAATTATCCTTTTTGGTTTGGCCAACTAGATTGGTAGTTCTTGCAATGGGAGAAGTGCTTAGCTTTGGGTTCAATCTTTAGGTGTCCTTTCCCAGTGACAGAAGGGGCAGCAAGGCACGTATTGTGTTGTTGCCATCGAGGATAACAAGATGTTTTTTTATATTGCATGAATTTATCCCTATATATCATGTCATCTTGCTTAAGGCGTTACTCTGTTTTTAACTTAATACTCTAGATGCATGCTGGATAGCGGTCGATGAGTGGAGTAATAGTAGTAGATGCAGAATCATTTAGATCTACTTGTCTCGGACGTGATGCCTATATACATGATCATAACCTAGATATACTCATAACTATGCTCAATTCTGTCAATTGCTCAATAGTAATTTGTTCACCCACCGTAGAATATCTATGCTCTTGAGAGAAGCCACTAGTGAAACCTATGGCCCCCGGGTCTATTCTCATCATATCAATCTCTATTGCTTATTTACTTGGTTTGTTTTTACTTTGCCTTTTACTTTTCACTTTGCATCTATCTATCAAAAATACCAAAAATATTATTTATCATCTCTATAAGATCTCACCCTCGTAAGTGACCATGAAGGGATTGACAACCCCTAACCACGTTGGTTGCGAGTAGCTATAGTTTTGTGTAGCTACGAGGGACTTGTGCGTGGTCTCCTACTGGATTGATACCTTGGTTCTCAAAAACTAAGGGAAATACTTACGCTACTTTGCTGCATCATCCTCTCCTCTTCGGGCAAATCCAACGCAGTGCTCAAGAGGTAGCAAGAAGAATTTCTGGCGTCGTTGCCGGGGAGGCTCACGCAAGCTAGTGAACAATACCAAGTACCCATCACAATCCCTATCTCTCGCATTACATTATTTTTCATTTGCCTCTCATTTTCCTCTCCCCCTCTTCACCCTTGCCGTTTTATTCGCCCTCTCTTTCCCAATCTCCTCCTCTTTTTGCCGTCGCCTTTTTCCTTGTCCATTTGTTTGCTCGTGTGTTAGTTTGCTTGCTTGTCATCATGACTAGTATCATATCTTCTCCGTTATCTCCCGAGAATGAAGTTCTAAATTTTAAGCAAAGGGAAGGAGAAAATCTAGAAGATGCTTGGTATAGAATTTGCAATGCTCAAAATAGATCTACTAGGAAGCAATCTACTTCAGTTCTTCTTCATAATTTTTACGTAGGTGCTAATCCTTGGTATAGATATATCCTTGATACCATTACCGGAGGGAATTTTTTGGGTAGCCATACTTTTGATTCTTATAATGCTTTAATAGATTTATTTGGCTCACCACCCCTTTTGGTTAATGGAACTATGTTAACTTTGGAGCATGTTATGCAAAGGCTTGAAATTATTGAGAATAAAGTTGCTACCATTGAATCAATTGAAAATCTTGATAAAAAGATCCACAATCAAATTACCCAATATGGATCTAAGGTAGGAATGACTTTGAAAAATATTAAAGAAAAAGAACCCATAGTTAATGAGAAAATAAATCTAGATTCCACAAGAATCGATAAACTTGAGGGTATCATTACCAACTTGGGAACCGCTTTTTCTTCCGTACAAAATACTCCAAGTTCGTCTACTAAAAATACTAAGCTCGTTTATGTTCCTAAGAATAAGGGTGAACCATCTAGTAAGGAAACTGCGAATCTTAAATCTATAAGTGTTCATCCCAGTCTTTTTACCATCATTAAGGAACCTTTTGCTATGAATAAATTTTTTGATCTTTTGCCTGAAAATTTGAAAATTACTAGAAAGAAAGAAAATTCTAAAGGAGGTAGATGCCTCATTGAAGAATTGCCTACCAAAGATGGCAATACCTAGATCTATCCTTGCTTTTATGCCTAGCTAGGGGCGTTAAACGATAGCGCTTGTTGGGAGGCAACCCAATTTTATTTTGTGTTTTTGTTTTTGCTTCTGTTTAGGAATAAATAATACATCTAGCCTCTGTTTGGATGTGGTTTTATCTTTTAATTAGTGTTTGTGCCAAGTAGAACCAATAGGATAACCTACGATGATAGTTGATTTGATTCTGCTGAAAAACAGAAACTTTGCACGCACGAATATAATTTTGTTAAATCACAGGAACGTGATTTTGCATTGATTCTTTTTGATGCTGATCAATAAACAAATTGTCCATTACTTCCTATTTTGGCAGAATTTTTAGAGTTCGAGAAGTTTGTGTTAGTTATAGATTGCTACAGACTGTTTTGTTTTTGACAGATTCTGTTTTGCGTGTGTTGTTTGCTTATTTTGATGAATCTATGGCTAGTAAATTAGTTTATAATCGATAGAGAAGTTGGAATACAGTAGGTTTAACACCAGTATAAATAAAGAATGAGTTCATTACAGTACCTTGAAGTAGTCTTTTGTTTTCTTTCTCTAACGGAGCTCACGAGATTTCTGTTGAGTTTTGTGTTGTGAAGATTTCAAGTTTTGGGTGAATTCTTTTGATGGATTATGGAACAAGGGGTGACAAGAGACTAAGCTTGGGGATGCCCATGGCACCCCCAAGGACACCAAAAATTCAAAGCTTGGGGATGCCCCGGAAGGCATCCCCTCTTTCGTCGACTTCCATCGGTAATTTACTTGGAGCTATATTTTTATTCACCACATGATATGTGTTTTGCTTGGAGAATCTTGTATTATTTGCGTCTTTGCTTGTTAGTCTACCACAATCATCCTTGCTGTACACACCTTTTGAGAGAGCCATACATGAATTGGAATTTGTTAGAATACTCTATGTGCTTCACTTATATCTTTTGAGCTTTATAGTTTTGCTCTTAGTGCTTCACTTATATCTTTTCAGAGTGATAATTTTTGCTCTAGTGCTTCACTTATATCTTTTAGAGCATGGTGGTGGATTTGTTTTAAAGAAATTATTGATCTCTCATGCTTCACTTAGATTATTTTGAGAGTCGTTAATAGCATGGTAATTTGCTTAATGTTAATATACTTGGTGTTCAAGATATGTGAAACTTTCTTTTGAGTGCGTTGAATACTAAGATAAGTTTGATGCTTGATAATTGTTTTGAGATATGGAGGTGATAATATCAAAGTCGTGCTAGTTGGGTAATTATGAATTCAAAGAATGCTTGTGTTGAAGTTTGCAAATCCCGTAGCATGCACGTATGGTTAAAGTTGTGTAACAAATTTGAAACATGAAGTGTACCTGGCTTGTGCATCCTTATCAATGGCGGTCGGGGATGAGCGATGGTATTTTCCTACCAATCTATCCCCCTAGGATCATGCGCGTAGTACTTGATTTTTGATGACTTCTAAAATTTTGCAATAAGTATATGACTTCTTTTGACTAATGTTGAGTCCATGGATTATACGCACTCTCACCTTTCCACCTTTGCTAGCCTCTTCGGTACCGTGCATTGCCCTTTCTCACCTTGAGAGTTGGCACAAACTTCGCCGGTGCATCCAAACCCCGTGATACGATATGCTCTATCACACATAAACCTCCTTTTATCTTCCTCAAAACAACCACCATACCTACATATGATGGCATTTCCATAGCCATTCCGAGATATATTGCCATGCAACTTCCATCATCTTCATCATGACATACATTACTTTTGTCATATTGCCATTGCATGATCATGTAGTTGACATCGTATTTGTGGCAAGGCCACCATGCATTATTTTTCATACGTGTCACTCTTGATTCATTGCACCATCCCGGTACACCTTCGGAGGCATTCATATAGAGTCATATCTTGTTCTAAGTTTCGAGTTGTAATCCTTATGTTGTAATCAATAGAAGTGTGATGATCATCATTATTAGAGCATTGCCCAAAAAAGAGAAAGGCCAAAAGAAAAAAAAAGAAAGGCCCAAAAAAAGAATAAATAAATAAATAAAAAGGGCAATGCTACTATCTGTTTTTCCACACTTGTGCTTCAAAGTAGCACCGTGTTCTTCATGTAGTAAGTCTCATATATTGTGCTTCAAAGTAGCACCTTGTTCTTCATGTAGTGAGTCTCATATCTTGTGCTTCAAAGTAGCACCTTGTTCTTCATGTAGTGAGTCTCATAAGTTGTCTTTTTATACTAGTGGGAATTTTTCATTGTAGAACTTGGCTTGTATATTCCTACGATGGGCTTCCTCAAATGCCCTAGGTCTTCATGAGCAAGCAAGTTGGATGCACACCCACTAGTTTTCTTTTGTTGAGCATTCATAGCTCTAGTGCATCCGTTGCATGGCAATCCCTACTCCTCATGTTGACATCAATTGACGGGCATCTCCATAGCCCGTTGATTATCCTCGTTAATGTGAGACTTTCTCCTTTTTTGTCTTCTCCACACAATCCCCATCATCATATTCTATTCCACCCATAGTGCTATATCCATGGCTCACGCTCATGTATTACGTGAAGGTTGAAAAAGTTTGAGATTATTTAAGTATGAAACAATTGCTTGGCTTGTCATCGGGGGTATAGAAGTTGGAAACATCTTTGTGTGACGAAAATGAAGCATAGCCTAACTATATGATTTTGTAGGGATGAACTTTCTTTTGCCACGTTATTTTGAGAAGACATGATTGCTTTGATTAGTATGCTTGAAGTATTATTATTTTGTGTCCATATGAACTTTTGTCTTGAATCTTTCGGATCTGAATATTCATATAACAATTAAGAAGATTTACATTGGAATTATGCCAAAGTATCACCCGCATCAAAAATTCTTTTTTATCATTTACCTACTCGAGGACGAGCAGGAATTAAGCTTGGGGATGCCTGATACGTCTCCAATGTATCTATAATTTTTGATTGCTCCATGCTACTTTATCTACTATTTTGGACTATATTGGGCTTTATTTTCCACTTTTATATTTTTTTTGGTTCTAACCTATTAACCGGAGGCCCAGCCCAGAATTGCTGTTTTTTGCCTATTTCAGTGTTTCAAAGAAACAAAATATCAAACGGAGTCCAAACAGAATGAAACCTTCGGGAACGTGATTTTCTCACCGAACGTGATCCAGGAGACTTGGACCCTACTCCAAGAAGTGCCAGAGGTAGTCACGAGGGTGGAGGGCGCCCCTCTGGGCGCGCCCCCCTACCTCGTGGCCCCCCTGTTGCTCCACCGACGTACTCCTTCCTCCTATATATACCTATGTATCCCCAAACGATCAGAACAGGAGCCAAAAACCTAATTCCAGCATCGCAACCTTCTGTATCCATGAGATCCCATCTTGGGGCCTGTTCCGGAGCTCCGTCGGAGGGGGCATCCACCATGGAGGGCTTCTACATCAACACCATAGCCCATCCGATGAAGTGTGAGTAGTTTACCTCAGACCTTCGGGTCCATAGCTAGTATCTAGATGGCTTCTTCTCTCTTTTTGGATCTCAATACAATATTCTCCCCCTCTCTCATGGAGATATATTCGATGTAATCTTCTTTTTGCGGTGTGTTTGTTGAGACCGATGAATTGTGGGTTTATGATCCAGTATTATCTATGGAAAATATTTGAATCTTCTCTGAATTCTTTTATGTATGATTGAGTTATCTTTGCAAGTATCTTCGAATTATCCTTTTTGGTTTGGCCAACTAGATTGGTAGTTCTTGCAATGGGAGAAGTGCTTAGCTTTGGGTTCAATCGTGCGGTGTCCTTTCCCAATGACAGAAGGGGCAGCAAGGCACGTATTGTATTGTTGCCATCGAGGATAACAAGATGTGGCTTTTTCATATTGCATGAATTTATCCCTCTACATCATGTCACTTGCTTAAGGCGTTACTCTATTTTTAACTTAATACTCTAGATGCATGCTGGATAGCGGTCGATGAGTGGAGTAATAGTAGTAGATGCAGAATCGTTTCGATCTACTTGTCTCGGACGTGATGCCTATATACATGATCATAACCTAGATATACTCATAACTATGCTCAATTCTTTCAATTGCTCAACAATAATTTGTTCACCCACTATAGAATATCTATGCTCTTGAGAGAAGCTACTAGTGAAACCTATGGCCCCCGGGTCTATTCTCATCATATCAATCTCTATTTCTTATTTACTTGCTTTGTTTTTACTTTGCCTTTTACTTTTCACTTTGCATCTATCTATCAAAAATACCAAAAATATTATTTATCATCTCTATCAGATCTCACCCTCGTAGGTGACTGTGAAGGGATTGACAACCCCTAATCGCGTTGGTTGCTAGTAGTTATCGTTTTGTGTAGGTACGAGGGACTTGTGCGTGGTCTCCTACTGGATTGATACCTTGGTTCTCAAAAACTGAGGGAAATGCTTACGCTACTTTGCTGCATCATCCTCTCCTCTTCGGGGAAATCCAACGCAGTGCTCAAGAGGTAGCACTTTTCTTAATGGAAATTTCAATCTAATATTCCCTTCCTTCATATAAATAATTGCACCAATCGTTCTAAGGAAGGGTCTACCAAGAATAATAGGACATGAAAGATTGCAATCTATATCAAGAACGATAAAATCTACGGGCACATAATTCCTATTTTCAACAATAAGAACATCATTGATCCTTCCCATAGGTTTCTTAATGGTGGAATCCGCAAGGTGCAAGTTTAAAGAGCAATCATCAAAATCATGGAAGCCTAGCACATCACATAAAGTGTTCGGAATCGTGGAAACACTTGCACCCAAATCACATAAAGCATAGCATTCATGATCTTTAATTTTAATATTTATAGTAGGTTCCCACTCATCATAAATTTTTCTAGGTATAGAAACTTCCAATTCAAGTTTTTCCTCATAAGATTGCATCAAGGCATCAACAATATGTTTGGTAAAAGCTTTATTTTGACTATAAGCATGAGGAGAATTCAACACGGATTGCAACAAGGAAATACAATCTACTAAAGAATAATTATCATAATTAAATTCCTTGAAATCCATAATAGTGGGTTCATTGCTAAGTAAAGTTTTGAGCTCTCCAATCCCACTTTTACCAAATTTAGCATCAAGATCTAAAAACTCCGAATCATTGGGACGCCTTTTAACTAAAGTTGACTCATCTCCAGTCCCATCATTATCAAGATTCATATTGCAAAACAAAGATTTAATAGGGGACACATCAATAACTTTTAGATCTTCATCATTATTTTCACCTAACCCTTCTGGTTTCGCAGCCATCTTATTGACCAAGGTGGCTTGCTTATCAGAAATTTGGGCTATTGATTTTTCAAGACGAGCAATCTGAGAATTCAAACCATAAAATTCCTTAGACATATCATCAAGCTCTTTGTTCATGTACTCCATAAAGCTTTTTTGTTCTTTAAGCTCTTTTCTAAAGAAATTATTATGCTAAAACTGTAAAGTCATAAAGCTTCTAATATTTAATTCAATCTCTTCCAATCTTTTAAGATGGAGATCAACACTACTAGGAAAATGCATGCTAGTGCGCACCAGTTTTGCCTACTAATGACGCACTACTGGTGCGCCACTAGTATCATGCCATTAGAATTAAATTCTAATGGCGCACCAGTGGTGCACCACTAGTATCTGGTGTTCTAATGGCGCACCACACAGTGCGCCATTAGTATAGCCCAGAGTGCGCCATTAGAATGCCTCCCAGGGGGCCATATGTACCCATGTGGTTTGGCATACTAATGGCGCACCAGTGGGTGATGCGCCATTAGTGTGCTCTGGCTTACTAATGGCGCACTTGTTTGTGGTGCGCCACTAGTATGAATATTAGGGATTTTTTTCTGATATTTGCACAGGTTCCAAAATATGTTACTGGACAGAATATGGACAGCACCACACAGCAACAGTAGATTCATCGAATACCATAGAAGATCATCATCTTGATAGTCATTACAAGTCTCGAGCCCGCGAGTAGCGAGTTTGTCGAAAGTAATACTAATCCTAACAAGTACTACTAATCATCATCATACAACTTCTACTCGTTATTAATAACAAGTCATACAATCATCATCTTGATAGTCATCGAACCAACCCTAGCTACTTAATTGTTCTTAGCACATGATCATCAGTATTAGGCAGGACCTAAATACCCTATTTAAGGTAAAATAGCATAAAACAATATAGACCCTGACTCTCCATTATGAAGAATGGAGATCATCCTGTCTCCAATTCTTGCGCTTCGCTTCCTTTTGCTTCCAAGAAGCTCTTTACGACTGTCCATACATTTTTTCCATTCTTTGATTGTCATGTCTCCACTTCTTTTAGAAATCCGGTATGGACAGTTGAGATTCGTAGGACGACCTGGTTGTATGTTCAAAACATGAAGGCTACCGTGCGTATACATTAGATGAGGCACACAATCCTCTGGGATTCTCTCTTGAAAAACATAGTAATAACTACATAGTTAGCAATGATGTACTAGTTTTAGAAGTATGCAAAAGATGCACGAATGTTGTAATAGTAGAAAATCTTACCAGGGTATCTCCATGGTAGTTACCGTAGTTCAACACGTGCACTAGTGGCACATATTGACCATAATGTTCAGGAGTTTTAAAATAGTTATTGTAATTCTCAAGATCAGTACAAAATCCGACCAGATGATTTTTCTCCTGATAAGTTAACTCGGACCCATCGGTGTAGTGGGTTTTGTCTACCATGTTCCGCACATTGTTTGAATAATCAAAATAAGTTGTCAGTTGAAATAAGTTGTCAACTATTTTGAAATGAACAATATAAATTAGTTAATAATTAACTATGTTTGAGAAACTCACATAGCGGTAGAACTGGAGGCGTATCAACAAGGACCCAAATGTCCATATTGTCTTGGTCGATGTAAGGATCACCAAGATCCATGGTGACAAGCATACCCTCATCAAAACCATACATCTTGCAAAATGCTTCCCAATTTTTGCAACCAAAATGGGTTACGCTCCCAGAATTATTAAGATTTACTTCAAAATCCACATCATGATGAGTCCTTAGGTGAATTTTCTTTGTTTCATAATTTTCATGGTCTTCAAAACCCATCCTCTCCAAGACATAGCGTCTTGCATATCATGGGATAAGCTAGTCGAATTGTAAAAGATGATAAGTACACGTTGAAATATATAGTTGAAGTCGTGCTTAATTACGAAAAAAACACTTGTCGTCGTTGCGTACCGTTTCAACATCGAAGGTCTCCTCGAGCTTAATGCTGAAGCGTCGATCTTCGTCCAGCTCAATGAATCTGTCGCACTGACCTCGGTCGTCGTGGCACCAGTCGCACTCCCCCGGGAGACTTTCGTCGTCCGATGACGACATTTCCTATGTTCATAATTCAAAACTACATCATCTCTGTTGGGTCCAATAAGATAATCCACAGTGTTAGGATGAGTGGTTCCTCTTTCAGATTAGGTTTTATCGATGACGAGCAACTGACATTAGTAATAAATGTGAGTTGATATCACACTTCTATATGTATAACACAAGAGGCAGTTGATCCTACTTAACTAAGTACTAAGATACCCCGGCCCATGCATTAGTCGCAAGTACCCCATATGTCCTATTTTTAGCAAAGTCATGCTAAAATTCACAGAAAATTTCAGCATGACCTTCGCTGAAAATAGGACATATGGAGTACCCGAATTTGCCGGAACGGAAGTTAATCGACATTCAGGCAAACTCAAGGGCCTCTCGGGGAACCTGCAAAATCATCACGACACAATGGTCGGAGACAAAACCCAGCAACTTTACAAGTCTTTCACAGATTTGTTTGCATGTTCTGATATGTAATAAAGATGAGCCTCAAAGATGAGCCTCCAATGCTTATTTGTTTTCCTCAAGACAAGATGAACCTCCAATGCAACAAGTAACAAAATGTTCACAAGTTCTGATATGTTTGCAAGATGAACCTCCAATGCAACAGTCTTAGACATTAGGACACTACAATGATCTACAACCTTATGTAAAGTGCCAACTCCACAGACTTCTTTTTCACAGCTTTTATATTATTTCTTGTGGACAAGTTTCTTTGGGACTTGAGGGAACGCCTTCAAGGCTAGCTCCTTGTGGACATGTTCATCATCGAGTTGTCCAGCTTTCTGTAACCCCTTTGGTTCTGAACTTGAAGTAGTTAAGAGGACATGTTCTGGTTATGTGGGGCTTCTAGGCACATCACTGAGTTTGTTCTAGCAAGCGACAGTTTTATGTGAGCTATATGTGGTTCATAGCTGAATGTGGTTCAGTAGAGGCAGCTGCTCATCTGATAATGATCACCAGCTAAAGATGCCACTGCTCAAACAGACCAGCAACTGAATACTGGGGCTTTTAGTTGCTTGCAGAGACTAGATAGCTCTACTCATTCTCAGGAGCCAACACTACATACTTTATCCTATATTTTATTTTACTGGGATATAATAAAGAGCACAGTTTGCAATTAGTCTGTATCTAGTTGCAAACAGGACTGGATCCAGTTTCAGTCCTACATGTCTCTTACCTTGCAGGACAGTGGTAGCAGCACTCTGCTTGCAATGGTTAATGTCCAACAGAGTAGCAGAGAAGATGGAAAACTCACAGGTGCGAAGATGCAGTTAAAACAAGGTTACAACATACACAACTATATTCTCTAGTGCAAAATAACTCATTTTCATCTATAAACCATGGACAAATACATGATACAGTGCATTTTTCTTCAGTGTGTCCAGTGCATTTTTTCATCTATAAACCATGGACAAATACATGATACAGTGCATTTTTCTTCAGTGTGTCCAGTGCATTTTTTCAGTGTGTCCAAATCTTGCAGGTACCAAGTACTCCAATGCACATGGAGTACTAGGCACTACTCCCACAATTTTTTGAACCTAATTTGACCTAAATTCGAGGGATTTACCTAAACCTAGCAAAAGAGAGAAGAAGAGGGCATGTCTGGGAGGGAGGAGAGGAGGAAGAGAGGAGAAGAGAGGCAGAGGGAGGAGGGTTACCTGACCACAATGAGGTGGTGACCGGAGCGGAGACGACGGAGGGCGGAGACGGCAAGCTTGGGGGAGGCGGGGATAGACGGTGGGGAGGTCGCGGGCCTCCTCTCTTGGTGGACGTGGGGCCTCCTCTCCTGGTGGACGTGGGGGGCTCTGAGGCTCCAAGTCTCCGGCGGCTCTGAGGCTCCAAATCTCCGGCGGGTTTCTAGGGTTTCGAGGGAGGCGAGGGAGGCGGCGCTCGCAGGGGAGGCGGGGCTCGGGGGGAGGCGGCGCTCGAGGGGGAGGAAGGGGATAGGGAGGCGGCGTGGGCGCGTGGGCGGCTGCGACGCAGTGGGTCGAGGCAACGGCGGCGGCGGCGCGGTGGAGGGAGAGGGATGAAGTGTCTGGCGAGAGGGAGGGACGAGGGAGGGACGAAGTGTATGGATGGGGGAAGATTACTAATGGTGCACCACCTGGCGGTGCGCCATTAGAATGTTTTTTTTCATAGCAATGGCGCACCAACGGGACCGTGCGCCATAAGTATTCTTTTTTTTAGATAGCAATAGCGCACCAGCCACACATGCGCCATAAGTAAGATTTATTATTATTATTATTTTGTTGCATCTAATAACTTTTTAGAAAATGAATATGAATATGAAACAGTAATAAATTTTTATAAAAATAGTAATAATTTTTTTAAATATCATCAGATTTGCTATTTGAAAATATTTATGAATATAAAAAATATCATCAAATATTTGTTAGCACTATTAATGGCGCACCGTTTCATGATGCGCCATTAGTATGTTTGGAAAAAAATGTTACTAGTGGCGCACCATGTGCCTGGTGCGCCATTAGTGTCTTCCACACTAATGGCGCACCTGCACATGGTGCGCCACTGCTATATAGTAGTGGCGCACCACATGACAGGTGCGCCATTAGTGTCCATTTCATCTATAGCCCTTTTCCTAGTAGTGCAACGTTCTTAGGCAAAGCCATAAGGGAAAACACGCACACGAGAGGCAAGCGAAAGAGAGAGGAGAACGCGAAAGAGAGGGCGAATAAAACGGCAACGGTGAAGTGGGGAAGAGGAAAATGAGAGGCAAATGGCAAATAATGTAATGCGAGGGAGATGAGTTTGTGATGGGTAATTGGTATGTCTTGACTTGAGCAAAGACCTCCCCGGCAACGGCGCCATAAATCCTTCTTGCTACCTCTTGACCACTGCGTTGGTTTTCCCTTGAAGAGGAAAGGGTGATGCAGCAAAGTAGAGTAAGTATTTACCTTAGTTTTTGAGAACCAAGGTACCAATCCAGTAGGAGGCTCCTCAAAAGTCCCTCGTACCTACACAAACAAACAAGAACCTCACAACCAACGCGATAAAGGGGTTGTCAATCCCTTCACGGAAGCTTGCAAAAGTGAGATCAGATAGAGATAATAAGATAAGATAAATATTTTTGGTATTTTTATGATATAGATTGGAAAGTAAAAGATGCAAATAAACGATAGATTGGAAACTTGTATGATAAAGATAGACCCGGGGGCCATAGGTTTCACTAGTGGCTTCTCTCAAGATAGCATAAGTATAACGGTGGGTGAACAAATTACTGTTGAGCAATTGATAGAAAAGTGCATAGTTATGAGAATATCTAGGCATGATCATGTATATAGGCATCACATCCGCTGAAACATCTCCAACGTATCTATAATTTTTGATTGTTCCATGCTATTATATTACCCCTTTTGGATGTTTATGGGCTTTATTTTACACATTTATATCATTTTTGGGACTAACCTACTAACCGGAGGCCCAACCCGTATTGCTGTTTTTGCCTATTTTAGTATTTCGAAGAAAAGGAATATCAAACGGAGTCCAAACGGAATGAAACCTTCAGGAGCATGATTTTTGGAACGAACATGATCCAGAGGACTTGGAGTGCAAGTCAAGAAGCGATCGAGGCGGCCAGGAGATAGGAGGGTGCGCCCACCGCCCTTGGGCGCGCCCTCTGTCTCGTGGGCCCCTCGGGCGGCCACCGATGTACTTCCTCCTCCTATATATACCCACGTACCCCGAAAACATCGAGGGAGCCAATGAAAAACAATTTCCACCGCTGTAACCTTCTGTATCCGCGAGATCCCATCTTGGAGCCTTTGTCGGCGCTCTGCCGGAGGGGGAATTGACCATGGAGGGCTTCTACATCAACACCATAGCCCCTCCAATGAGTTGTGAGTAGTTTACCATAGACCTTCGGGTCCATAGTTATTAGCTAGATGGCTTCTTCTCTCTTTTTGGATCTCAATACCATGTTCTCCCCCTCTCTTGTGGAGATCTATTCGATGTAACTCCTTTTGCAGTGTGTTTGTCGAGATCCGATGAATTGTGGGTTTATTATCAAGTTTATCTATGACAAATATTTGAATCTCCTCTGAATTCTTTTATGTATGATTGAGTTATCTTTGCAACTCTCTTCGAATTATCAGTTTGGTTTGGCCTACTAGATTGATCTTTCTTGCCATGGGAGAAGTGCTTAGCTTTGGTTCCAATCTTGCGGTGTCCTTTCCCAGTGACAATAGGGGCAGCAAGGCACGTATTGTATTGTTGCCATCGAGGATAAAAAGATGGGGTTTATATCATATTGCTTGAGTTTATCCCTCTACATCATGTCATCTTTCTTAATGTGTTACTTTGTTCTTATGAACTTAATACACTAGATGCATGCTAGATAGCGGTCGATGTGTGGAGTAATAGTAGTAGATGCAGGCAGGAGTCGGTCTACTTATCACGGACGTGATGCCTATATGCATGATCATGCCTAGATAATCTCATAATTATTCGCTTTTCTATTAATTGCTCGACAGTAATTTGTTCACCCACCGTAATACTTATGCTATCCTGAGAGAAGCCACTAGTGAAACCTATGGCCCCCGGGTCTATCTTTTGTCATATAAGCTTTCAATCTACTTTTTTTGCATCTTTACTTTTCCTATCTATATTATAAAATACCAAAAATATATTTATCTTATCATACTATCTCTATCAGATCTCACTTTCGCAAGTGGCCGTGAAGGGTTTGACAACCCCTTTATTGCGTTGGTTGCGAGTTCTTTGTTTGTTTGTGTAGGTGCGTTGGACTTTTGAGGAGCCTCCTACTGAATTGATACCTTGGTTCTTAAAAACTGAGGGAAATACTTATGCTACTATTGCTGCATCACCCTTTCCTCTTCAAGGAAAACCAAAGCAAGCTCAAGACGTAGCAAGAAGGATTTCTGGCGCCGTTGTCGGGGAGGTCTTCGCTCAAGTTAAGACATACCAAGTACCCATCACAAACTCATCTCCCTCGCATTTACATTATTTGCCATTTGCCTATCATTTTCCTCTCCCCCACTTCACCTTTGCCGTTTTATTTGCCCTCTCTTTCCCAATCTCTCTCTCTCTCTCTTTAGCTTGCCTTTTTCTGTTTGCTTGTGTGTTGGATTACTTGTCGCCATGGCGCAAGATAATACCAAATTGTGTGATTTCTCCAACACCAATAATAATGATTTCCTTAGTACTCCGATTGCTCCTCTTAATGATGTTGAGTCTTGCGAAATCAATATTGCTTTGCTGAATCTTGTTATGAAAGATCAATTCGCCGGCCTTCCTAGTGAAGATGCCGCTACTCATCTAAACAACTTTGTTGATTTGTGTGATATGCAAAATAAGAAAGATATGGATAATGATATTGTTAAATTGAAGTTATTTCCGTTTTCACTTGGAGATCGTGCTAAAGTTTGGTTTTCGTCTTTGCCTAAAAATAGTATTGATTCTTGGAACAAGTGCAAAGATGCTTTTATCTCTAAGTATTTTCCTCCCGCTAAGATCATCACTCTTAGGAACGATATTATGAATTTTAAACAACTTGATCATGAGCATGTTGCCCAATCTTGGGAAAGAATGAAGTTGATGATTCGCAATTGCCCTACTCATGGTTTGAATTTATGGATGATCATACAAAAATTTTATGTCGGTTTGAACTTTGCTTCTAGAAATCTTTTAGATTCGGCCGCAGGAGGCATGTTTATGGAAATCACATTAGGTGATGCTACAAAACTCTTGATAATATTATGGCTAATTATTCTATATGGCACACCGAAAGATCTTCTAGTAAAAAAGTGCATGCTATAGAAGAAATCAATGTTTTGAGTGGAAAGATGGATGAACTTATGAACTTTTTGCTACTAAAAATACTCCTCTTGATCCCAATGATATGACTTTGTCTACTTTGATTGAGAATAATAATGAATCTATGGATGTGAATTTTGTTGGTAGGAATAGTTTTGGAAACAATGCTTATAGAGGAAACTTTAATCCCAGACCGTTCCCTAGTAATTCCTCTAATAATTATGGAAATTCATACAATAATTCTTATGGTAATTTTAATAAGATGCCCTCCTATTTTGAGAATAGTGTGAAAGAATTTATGATTTCTCAAAAGAATTTTAATGCTTTGCTTGAAGAAAAATTGCTCAAAGTTGATGATTTGGCTAGGAACGTTGATAGACTTTCGCTTGATGTTGATTCTCTTAAACTTAGATCTACTCCTCCTAAGCATGATATCAATGAGTCTCTCAAAGCCATGAGAATTTCCATTGATGAGTGCAAGGAAAGAACCGCTAGATTGCGTGCTAAGAAAGATTACTTTGTGAAGGCGTGTTCTTCTAGTTTCCATGAAAATAATGATGAAGATCATAAAGTTATTGATGTGTCTCATATTAGATCTTTGTTTTGCAATATGAATCTCGATAATAATGGGACTGGAGGTGAGTCAACTTTGGTTAGAAGGCGTCCCAACAATTCAGAGTTCTTAGA
Organism: Triticum aestivum; assembly: GCF_018294505.1. Classification (NCBI taxonomy): domain Eukaryota; kingdom Viridiplantae; phylum Streptophyta; class Magnoliopsida; order Poales; family Poaceae; genus Triticum; species Triticum aestivum. The sequence goes on along the minus strand of NC_057807.1, from coordinate 645,876,722 downwards.
TCTTGAAGCTAAATTTGGTAAAAGTGGGATTGGAGAGGTCATGACTTTAAATAGCATTGAACCCACTATCTCGGATTTCAAGGAGTTTGATTATGTTAATTGTTCTTTATAGTGTTGTATTTCCTTGTTTCAATCAATTGTTAATTCTCCTCATGCTTATAGTCAAAATAAAGCTTTTCCAAACATATTGTTGATGCCTTGATGCAATCTTATGATGAAAAACTTAATTTGGAAGTTTCTATACCTAGAAAACTTAATGATGAGTGGGAACCTACTATAAAGATTAGAATTAAATATCATGAGTGTTTTGCTTTGTGTGATTTGGGTGCTAGTGTTTCCACGATTCCGAAAACTTTATGTGATATTTTAGGTTTCCATGATCTTGATGATTGCTCTTTAAATTTGCACCTCGCGGATTCCACCATTAAAAAGCCAATGGGAAGGATCAATGATGTTCTCATTGTTGCAAATAGAAATTTGGTGCCCATAGATTTTATCGTTCTTGATATAGATTGCAATCTTTCTTGCCCTATTATTCTTGGTAGACCTTTCCTTAGAATGATTGGCGCGATTATTGATATGAAGGAAGCGAATATTAGATTCCAATTTCCATTGAGGAAAGGCATGGAGCACTTTCCAAGAAATAAAGTAAAATTACCTTATGAATCTATCATGCGAGCTACTTACGAATTGAGTGCCAAAGATGGCACTACTTAGATCTATCTTCGCTTTTATGCCTTGCTAGGGGCGTTAAACAATAGCGCTAGTTGGGAGGCAACCCAATTTTATTTGTGTTTTTTGGTTTTGTTTCTGTTTAGTAATAAATTTTGCATCTACCTACTGTTTAGATGTGTTTTTATGTTTTAATTAGTATTTGTGCCAAGTAGAACCTATAGGATAACCTATTGTGATAGTTAACTTGATTCTGCTGAAAAACAGAAACTTTGCGCGCACGAAATTAGTTTGTTAAATCACAGAAACGTGCTTTTGCGTTGATTCTTTTTTATGCTTATCAATAGAAAAATTGCCCAGGACTTCCTATTTTGGTAGGATTTTTAAAGTTCCAGAAGTTTGTGTTAGTTACAGATTGCTACAGACTGTTATGTTTTTGACAGATTCTGTTTTTCGTGTGTTGTTTGCTTATTTTGATGCATCTATGACTAGTATTAAGTTTTATGAACCATAGAGAACTTGGAATATAGTAGGTTTAACACCAAAATAAATAAATAATGAGTTCATTACAGTACCTTATGTGGTTGGTTTTTTTTCTTTCACTAACAGAGCTTACGAGATTTCCTGTTGAGTTTTGTGTTGTGAAATTTCCAAGTTTTGGGTAAAGATTTGATGGACTATGGAATAAGGAGTGGCAAGATCCTAAGCTTGGGGATGCCCATGGCACCCCAAGATATTCAAGAGTATCCAAAAGCCTAAGCTTGTGGATTCCCCCGGAAGGCATCCCCCTCTTTCGTCTTTGTTCATTGGTAACTTTACTTGGAGCTATATTTTTATTCGCCACATGATAAGTGTTTTGCTTGGAGTGTCGTGTATGATACTAGTATTTGCTTTTTAGTTTAACACAATCATACTTGCTGTACACACCTTTTTGGAGAAGCCCACTTGATTAGAATTTATTAGAATACTCTATGTGCTTCACTTATATCTTTTGAGCTTGATAGTTTTTTTTTGCTCTAGTACTTCACTTATATCTTTTAGAGCATGGCGGTGGCCTAATTTTGAAGAAATTGCTAGTCTCTCTTGCTTCACTTATATTATTTTGAGAGTCTTTTAGAACAGCATGGTATTTGCTATGGTTATAAAATTTGGTCCTAGAATGGTGAGCATCCAAGTTGGGTATAATACAAACAATCATAGAAAGTGCATAAAACACTAGGATCAATTTGATGCTTGATAATTGTTTTGAGATATAGAGGTGGTAATGTTAGAGTCATGCTAGTGGGTAATTATGAAATTTAGAAATACTTCTGTTGAAGTTGGCAAGTCCTGTAGCATGCATGTATGGTAAAAGTTGTGTGACAAATTTGTTGCATGAGGTGCCCTTTTGATTGTCTTCCTTATGAGTGGCAGTCGGGGATGAGCGGTGGTCTTTTCCTACCAATCTATCCCTCTAGGGGCATGCGTAGTAGTACTTTGCTTCGAGGGCTAAGTAGACTTTTGCAATAAGTATATGAGTTCTTTATGACTAATGTGAGTCCATGGATATACGCACACTCACCCTTCCACTTTGCTATCCTCTATTGTGCCGCGCAACTTTCGCCGGTATCATGCACCCATTATTTACCTTCCTCAAAACAGCCACCAAACCTACTTATTATGGCATTTCCATAGCCATTCCGAGATATATTACCATGCAACTTTCCACTGTTCCATTTATTATGACACGCTTCATCATTGTCATATTGCTCTTTGCATGATCAAGTAGTTGACATCGTATTTGTGGCAAAGCCACCTTCATAATTTTCATACAAGTCACTCTTGATTCATTGCATATCCTGGTACACCGCCGGAGGCATTCATATAGAGTCATATCTTGTTCTAGTTTTGAGTTGTAATTTTTGTGTTGTAAATCAATAAAAGTGTGATGATCTTCATTATTAGAGCATTGTCCCAGTGAGGATGATGATGAAGACTATGATTCCCACACAAGTCGGGATGAGACTTCAGACTTTACAAAAAGAAAAAAATGAGGAAAGAAAAAAGGGAAAGAAAAAATGAAAAGAAAAAAAAGGAAAGAAAGAAAAGAAAAGAAAAGAAAAATAATAAATGAGAGAAAAAGAGAGAAGGGACAATGCTACTACCCTTTTTTTACCACACTTGTGCTTCAAAGTAGCACCATGATCTTCATGATAGCGAGTCTCCTATGTTGTCACTTTCATATACTAAGTGGGAATTTTTCATTATAGAACTTGGCTTGTATATTCCAATGATGGGCTTCCTCAAAATGCCCTAGGTCTTTGTGAGCAAGCGAGTCGGATGCACACCCACTTAGTTTCTTTTGTTGAGCTTTCATATATTTATAGATCTAGTGCATCCGTTGCATGGCAATCCCTACTCACTCACATTGATATCTATTGATGGGCACCTCCATAGCCCGTTAATATGCCTAGTTGATGTCAGACTATCTTCTCCCTTTTTGTCCTCACAACCACCACCAAATACCACCATAGGGCTATGTCCATGGCTTGCGCCCATGTATTGCGTAAGAGTTGAAAAAGCTGAAGCGCGTTAAAAAGTATGAACCAATTGCTCAGCTCGTCATCGGGGTTGTTCATGATGGGAGTATGTTGTGTAATGAAAATGAAGTATGGCCTAACTATATGATTCTGTAGGGATAAGCTTTCTTTGGCTATGATATTTTGATAGGACATGATTATTTGTTAGTATGCTTCGAAGCATTATTATTTTTATGTTTTATAAGCTTCTATCTTGAATCATTTGGATATGAACAATCATGCCACAATAAATAAAATTACATTGAGAATTATGCTAGGTAGCATTCCACATCAAAAATTCTTTTTTTATCATTTACCTACTCGAGGACGAGTAGGAATTAAGCTTGGGGATGCTTGATACGTCTCCAACGTATCTATAATTTTTGATTGTTCCATGCTATTATATTACCCCTTTTGGATGTTTATGGGCTTTATTTTACACATTTATATCATTTTTGGGACTAACCTACTAACCGGAGGCCCAGCCCGTATTGATGTTTTTTTGCCTATTTCAGTATTTCGAAGAAAAGGAATATCAAACGGAGTCCAAACGGAATGAAACCTTCGGGAGCGTCATTTTTGGAACGAACGTGATCTAGAGGACTTAGAGTGCAAGTCAAGAAGCGATCGAGGCGGCCAGGAGATAGGAGGGTGCGCCCACCCCCCTAGGCGCACCCCCTGTCTCGTGGGCCCCTCGGGCGGCCACCGACGTACTTCTTCCTCCTATATATACCCACGTACCGCGAAAACATCGAGGGAGCCAACGAAAAACAATTTCCACCACCGTAACCTTCTGTATCCGCGAGATCCCATCTTGGAGCCTTCACCGGCACTCTGCCGGAGGGGGAATCGACCATGGAGGGCTTCTACATCAACACCATAGCCCCTCCGATGAGTTGTGTGTAGTTTACCACAGACCTTCGGGTCCATAGTTATTAGCTAGAAGGCTTCTTCTCTCTTTTTGGATCTCAATACCATGTTCTCCCCCTCTCTTGTGGAGATATATTCGATGTAACTCTTTTTGCGGTGTGTTTGTCGAGATCCGGTGAATTGTGGGTTTATGATCAAGTTTATCTATGAGAAATATTTGAAACTCCTCTAAATTCTTTTATGTATGATTGAGTTATATTTCCAAGTCTCTTTGAATTATTAGTTTCATTTGGCCTACTAGATTGATCTTTAGAAGTGCTTAGCTTTGTGTTCAATCTTGCGGTGTCCTTATCCAGTGACAGCAGGGGTTGCAAGGCACGTATTGTATTGTTGCCATCGAGGATAAAAAGATGGGGTTTATATCATATTTCTTGAGTTTATCCCTCTACATCATGTCATCTTTCTTAATGCGCTACTCTGTTCTTATGAACTTAATACTCTAGATGCATGCTGGATAGCGGTCGATGTGTGGAGTAATAGTAGTAGATGCAGGCAGGAGTCGGTCTACTTGTCACGGACGTGATGCCTATATACATGATCATGCCTAGATAATCTCATAATTATTCTCTTTTCTATCAATAGCTCAACAGTAATTTGTTCACCCACCGTAATACTTATGCTATCTTGAGAGAAGCCACTAGTGAAAGCTGGCCCCCGGGTCTATCTTTTATCATATAAGCTTTCAATCTACTTTTATTTGCATCTTTACTTTTCCAATCTATATCATAAAATACCAAAATATATTTATCTTATCATACTATCTCTATCAGAACTCACTTTCGCAAGTGGCCATGAAGGGATTGACAACCCCTTCATTGTGTTGGTTGCGAGTTCTTTGTTTGTTTATGTAGGTGCGTGGCACTTTTGAGGAGCCTCCTACTGGATTGATACCTTGGTTCTCAAAAACCGAGGGAAATACTTACGCTGCTATTGCTGCATCACCCTTTCCTGTTCAAGGAAGACCAACGCAAACTCAAGACGTAGCATCCACAACAACTAGATCGAAACGATTCTGCATCTACTACTATTACTCTACACATCGACCAACTCCTGCCTGCATCTAGAGTATTAAGTTCATAAGAACAGAGTAACGCATTAAGCAAGATGACATGATGTAGAGGGATAAACTCAAGCAATATTATATAAAGCCCATCTTTTATCCTCGATGGCAACAATCCAATACGTGCCTTGCTGCCCCTGCTGTCACTAGGAAAGGACACCGCAAGATTGAACCCAAAGCTAAGCACTTCTCCCATTGCAAGAAAGATCAATCTAGTAGGCCAAACCAAACTGATAATTCGAAGAGACTTGCAAAGATAACCAATCACACATAAAAGAATTCAGAGAAGATTCAATTATTTCTCATAGATAAACTTGATCATAAACCCACAATTCATCGGATCTTGACAAACACACCGCAAAAAAGAGTTACATCGAATAGATCTCCGACAAGACCAAGGAGAACTTGGTATTGAGATTCAAAGAGAGAGAATAAGCCATCTAGCTAATAACTATGGACCCGAAGGTCTGTGGTAAACTACTCACAACTCATCGGAGAGGCCTTGGAGATGATGTAGAGGCCCTCCATGGTTGATTCCACCTCCGGCGGAGCGCTGGCGAAGGCTCCAAGATGGGATCTCGGGGATACAGAAGGTTGCGGCGGTATAATTAGGTTTTCGTGGTGCTCCTGGATGTTCTCGGGGTACGTGGATATATAAATATAGGAGGAAGAAGTAGGTCGGTGGAGCCACGAGGGGCCCACAAGGGTGGGGGCGCGCCCACCCCCCTAGGGTGCATCGGGCACCCTCGTGACCGCCTCATTCGCTTCTTGATGTCCACTCCAAGTCTCCTGGGTTGCGTTTGTTCCAAAAAGATCGCTCCCAAAGGTTTCATCCCGTTTGGACTCCGTTTGATATTCCTTTTCTTCGAAACACTGAAATATGCAAAAAACAGCAATTCGGGCTGGGCCTCCGGTTAGTAGGTTAGTCCCAAGAATGATATAAAAGTGTAAAGTAAAGCCCATAAACATCCAAAACGGGTAATATAATAGCATGCAACAATCAAAAATTATAGATACGTTGGAGACGTATCACCCTCCTCGCCGGCGGCCCTCCTTCACGCTGCTCAGCCTCGCCTATCAAGGCAGGTAATCCACACCTGACCCCCATCCTCCTCATCCTTCCACATCCCACATGCCTCGGCCGCCGGCGCGAGCGTGACACCTTCCACCCAAATCACCGACCCCTCCACCAAATAAGCGACGCCCTAAGCCATGGTGCACGTAGTATAGCCAGGATCTCAAGGAGCATTTGGCAGCGGAGAAGCAAATCGTGGCCCCACGTGCAGATGAGGTCGCGATGGCTGCTATTCGTGCCGACCCCCAGATCTTGGAGGAGCACCTTGCCATTTTCTAGCTACGCCGGTTAAGCATGCTCGGTTTACCCATTGCGTGTGCTGCTCCTGCCTTTCATTAAGAATTTGCTCTAGTGTATATGTTCTATATGTCGTGCAATATGGTGCTCACTTATTAACTGTTTGGTTAATTAGTTGTCTTGTTCAGTTAACTTTTTGGTTCAATTTTGCAAATGTGATGTTCAATTCTTCAGGGTGCATTTTTGTATTTTCTTGCATGTGAGAAATAAATCGATTTTTCTTTACAAAATACATGAGAAACAAATCAAATTGCTATATTTACAAGTTATCAAGCATGCTTGGTTTTGGTTAACTGTTTGATCTTCTAGTATGTTATACATTGTGCAATGTGGTGCTCAGTTAACATTTGGTTCATTTGTTGTGGTGTTTAGTTAATTGTTTGGTTTCATTCTGCAATGCGATGTTCAATTGTTGTGGGTGCATTCTGTTATTGTATACCATGTGAGAAATAAATTGAATTTGACTATACTAAATACATGAGAAACAAATACAATTGCTATATTTCCAAGTTGTTAAGCATGCTAGGTTTGGTTAACTGTCTGATCTTCTATTAGGAGTATGTTATGTTGTGCAATGTGGTGCTCAGTTAATGTTTGGTTCATTTGTTGTGGTGTTTAGTTAACCGCTTGGTTCAATTCTGCAATGCAATGTCCAATTCTCGTGGGTATAATTCTGTATTGTAGTGCATACAATTGCTATATTTCCTAGTTCTTAATGATGATTGGTTTGGATAAATGGGTTTTCCATGTGGCTTGAATTAATCTGATGAATCTGCAATGTGCTTATTTTTCATCAACATATTTTACTGATAGCATGCGAACCCTTACTTAACCTGATGACTAACTACCTTACATGTGTTGCAGACAAACAATATAATGGGAAGCACTGAGGTTTACAATCGAGGTTAGCACGTGCATGGTCCATTGTCTAATAGCACATTATTGTGCAATTGCAGGAACCATTCTAATAATTAGGTTTTTAACAATTTGGTCTTGCACATGTAGGTCCTGCTGTCAGAGGTTTTGACCCACTGTTTGACCCTTTTCGCATATGGGGAAATGAGTTTTCCATGAATATCAATCAAGTCAAGAAACTCGGAAAGATTTTTAGGATAAATAACTGGCGACAAAAGACAACAAGATGTTTGTTTGCACAATGAAGAAGACATCAGTTCAATATAGGATGATTACCTTTGACAATAATACCTTGTCTTTTTTATTCCTTTCACTACAAAAAAATACACTTTCGTGATGATACGTGTTTGTCATAGTAGGTCGCATTTTCTGTCATGCATGTAAATCCATGATGATTTTATGACAGAATCAAGATAGTCATACCTGTGCTGTCGTAGAAGTGTTCCATGACATTAGCAAAATTATCATCATGGAAGTGTCCACTTCCATGACGATAAATCGCGCGTCACAGAAATGCTTTCGTCAAGGGTGACCGACACGTGGCATCCACCGTAACGGAACACCGTTAAGCTATAGGGTCCGGTTTTGGATCCGATAACCCATTAACAGCCCCGACCAATGGGGCTTTTCCATGTGTAAAATCATCATTGGCTGGAGGAAACACGTGTCGGCTCACCGTTGGGACATATGTCATCCACTCATTGGACCCAAGGCGCCTATGATACGTCGACACGTGGCACGGCCCAACAGAGGCCCATTCCTGTGAAAAGGTCGGCCCGTTTGACTTGGTCAAAAGGTGGTGGGCCGGCCCACGGAAAGCCTGTTAACGACATGTCCGCATATAGCCCATTTACAACCCGCTAACCCAGGGCCCGTTACGCCCTATTCGAATTAGGCCCAGTAGCATAATCTGGGCCATCCAATATGATTCCAGCCTGTTTTAGCTTCCAGCCCATGTGTGGCCCATGACTTCTTTCGGCCCATATAAGGCCCTTTGTAACTCTTGCCCCATTAACGGCCCGTGGTGAAAGTGGCCCGTAATGAACAGTATATCACTTTATACCCATTAACGGTCCATTATTCCACTGGGCCGTTTCCAGCCCAAGTTATCTTTCGGCCCTCTCAGGGCCCATTTATTCTTGGGCTCATTTGCATCATTCGGTTACTTACGGCCCATTATTGTCATTTTCTGCTTGTGGGCCAAATTCAGCCCGTCGTTACAGTCGGCCCATTTGTGGACCGTTAATATGTTGGGCCATTGTCATGTCAAAAAACCCATTGGACTGTTTTCATATAGTTATCAAATACGGCCCATTAATGGCCCGTTATGATCCATGAATAGTACGGCCCATGATTGGCGAAATGATGATACGCCCCATAAAAGGCCCATGGATCCTACGGCCCGTAGAAGGCCCATGGATCCTACGGCACATACAGAAGGCCAATGGATCCTACGCCCGTAGAAGGCCCATGGATCATACGGCTCGCAGGAGGCCCATGGTTACAACAGTCTGTGTGCTACAATGATTATTTTGGCCTAGTTACCCAAAATAGACTATTGTGGCCACTAGAAAAACACAGAAAAAGAACTGCAGTGACTACAAGCAAACAACTAAACAAGACAATCAGGAACTAAATAAGCAAGCAATTAACGCTAGCCTATTACCGCTATTACACATATTACATCCCCTGGGCATCAAAGTTCGCCACCGGCGCAAATATAGGGAACAAAGCAGCATATTACATACACTGGCCATCAAAATTGGCCACCAGTGCAAATAAACGCGGCAGCAAAACAAGAGCATAACTGAAACAACTTCAGAAGAGCTCAAGAAACATTATCCTGGGTATCCACCATGCTGGGAATAAGCTTAGCAAGCTTATGAGCTTTTTCCTATTTGGCACTAAGATCCTCCAACGCTTGCTGTTGCACCAGAAAGTATGCATCTGAATGCTCAAGGGACTTCCGCAGTCCTTTCGCTTCTTGTCGCAGCACAGCTGATTGATGTCTTTCAGCTTGTAGTTGAGACTCAAAAAACCGAATTGATTCAGACGGTGAGTTTGAATAGCTTGTGCAAGTGGTAGTGGCCAGTAACTCGAACACTAAACCAAGACAGGACTTTGGGGTTGTCTCACTGTCTTCAAGGTAGTCTTCCTTAGCTGTTTTATCAGCTTTGTTGGAGACCAACAAGGATGTGTCACTATCCTGAACCTTATCTGCATTACTTCCTTTACCATTGCTTAATAAGGCACTCTTCCCCAATATTTTGTCAGCATTCTAAAAGAAGAAACAAGCACACACATAACGGGTTTAGCATGTACTAGTATATGAAACTCATTTCGGTGAACCAGTTCATTAGTAAGGTGGAGAGGATTAAACTACCAATTCTTCTATTGCCAAGTACTAGTACATAATAAAAGCATCAAACAAACATATATCTATGTCCTATGGTCACTACATAGTCTTGCCAAATCAAAATAGAGACACGGTTCAAATCATATCAGTTCAAGACAAAGCAGCAGTGAAAGAATACAAAGCGTGGGAAACTACACGACAAAACAAGATTTCAGATGGGTACCACGGGTCTACATGTACCACGCGTCGTCCTCTTCCTAGGCCTCGCCGTCGTCCACCGCCCTGGTGCTCTCGGCGCGGCGTGGTCAACGTGGTCAAGGAACGACTTCCATCGGACGTGGACTGTATGTGGAGAGGCTGACAGCTGGGTCCATGGCCGTAGCAAGGAAGTGCCTCCTTATTATGCGGAAAATAATGATTCCTCCACCTGATAGCAGGGACCCACCAGACGGGCCACCGTATTTCGCAAAAAAAACGTTTCCCCCTGACTGCTGGGACCCACCAGCTACATCTTCGCACGCAAGGAAGTGCATCCGAAAAAAAACGATTCGCCCCCCTGACTGCTGGGACCCACCAGCTACATCTTCGCATGCAAGGAAGTGTGTCCGGGAAAAAAATAAAAAACAATTCGCCCCCCTGACTGCTGAGACCCACCATCTACATCTTCGCACTCAAGGAAGTGCCTGACAATCGGGACCTACCTGGTGGAAGCATACGTAGCGTTGTCATTCTGGTCGCGAACGTGTACGTACATACTGGTAGATGTACAGGTGCGCATGTGTCGTAGTAGAGGCATGCACATGTCATAGTAGAGGCGCGCACGTGTCATGTACACGTACGTACAAAGGCCAGGGTGCAAGAAAGAAAATACGGCCACGTACGTACATACGGGCGGGGTCTCGAACGCCTACTCGCGCATACGTACGGCCAGGGCTCGTGTACACGGCTGGCTCGGAACGGAGAAACTACATCGTCGTCGTCTTCATGGGGAGGCAATGAAATGCATCGTGTTCATCGGGAGGCAAACAAAATGCGTTGTCTTCATCGGGAGGCAACGGAACGCGTGGGAGCCAACCGCCTTGGACGAAACAGGCGATGGAAACGAGGCCTGGCATACCGCAGAACGGAGGAAACGGCCTTGTGTTCGACTGGCCACGTTCGAAATGGGATCCTGTTCATCGGGAGGGGTCTGGCATACCGCAAAACGGAGGAAACAGACCTCCTACGGTCGAAACGGGGTCCTCTTGATCGGGAGGGGTCTGGCGTACCGCAAAACGGATGAAACGGACTTGTGTTGGAGCGCTACGGTCGAAACGGGGGTCCTGTTCATCGGGAGGGGTGTGGCATACCGCAAAAACGGGACTCCACGGGATACTGTTCATCTCCACCATCGACCTCCTCCAGCCTCCATGGGCTATTGTTCATCCACCGTCGACCTCCTCTAGCCTCCTTGGGCTCCTGTTCATCCAGCCTCCACTGCGCGCTACTCCACCGGCTACTGTTCAACCACCCCTCCACAGGCTCCTATTCAACCACCCCTCCACCGTCTACTGTTCATCCAGCCCTCCACGGGGTCGTCCTGTTCATCCAGCCCTCCACGGGGTCCTGTTCATCCAGCCCCAACTGGCTCGATCGATCGGGGTCCTGTTCATCCAGAGGCAACGCCACGGGGTCATGTTCATCCACCCCCACCGCTCACTGTTCATCCAACCCCCCCCCCCCGCAACACTCACTGTTCATCCAGAGGCAGCATCAATCGTCTTCAGTTAGCAGCAGTAGCAAAGGAATCGCTCGATCGGGTTCAGTTAACAGCCATCGATTGATTGCTCGGGTTCAGTAGCGCGTAGCCTGCAGTGCAATCGCTCGGGTTCAGTTAGAGCCCAACACCTCGCTCAGGTTCAGTTAGAGCCTAAGGCCTCGCACATGCGCGTATGTCTATGAGTGAAACACGCATCGCTCAGCCCCCGACCACCCACCGTAACCGGGAACTCGCCGAAATTTTCCTCGCCCTCGCTTCTACCATGGTTTTTTCTGTCATGGACGGCCCAAAGAATGTCATGCAGCTGCGTCTCCGGCCTGCCCAGGACGAAAAGCCCATTTTCTGTCATGATTTTTTGTCATAGAAGTAGGAGCCTACCACATCTATGAAGATACCGGGTTTTGTCACAATTATCATCACAGAAGTGTCATAAGTGTGACAGAAATTTTTTTCGTTCGGCCCAAAATGTCATGAATGTGTCTTTTTTGTAGTATTTGCCCCATTTCCAATATAGAGAAGATATTTATGCACATCCTTGTTTTCAGGCCTTTCCAAAATAGTTCACTGATGATTACCTCTCAAATCACCTGTATGAACAGGAGGCGAGTGATAACCCACAAGTATAGGGGATCGCAACGGCTTTCGAGGATAGAGTATTCAACCCAAATTTATTGATTCGACACAAGGGGAGCCAAAGAATATTCTTGAGTATTAGCAGTTGAGTTGTCAATTCAACCACACCTGGATAACTTAGTATCTGCAGCAAAGTATTTAGTAGCAAAAGTGGTATGATAATAATAGTAGCAGTAGCAAAAGTAAAGATAAATGTTTTTGGGTTTTTGTAGTAGTTGTAATAGTAGCAACGGAAAGGTAAAAAAGCTAAGAACAATATGTGAAAAGCTCGTAGGCAATGGATCAGTGATGGATAATTATGCCGGATGCGATTCCTCATGCAATAGTTATAACATAGGGTGATATAGAACTAGCTTCAATTCATCAATGTAATGTAGGCATGTATTCCATAAATAGTCATACGTGCTTATGGAAAAGAACTTGTAGGACATCTTTTGTCCTACCCTCCCGTTACAGCGGGGTCCTTAAGGAAACTAAGGGATATTAAGGCCTCCTTTTAATAGAGAACCGGAACAAAGCATTAGCAAATAGTGAATACATGAACTCCTCAAACTACGGTCATCACCGAGAAGTATCCCGATTATTGTCACTTCGGGGTTGTCGGATCATAACACATAATAGGTTACTATAGACTTGCAAGATAGGATCAAGAACACACATATATTCATGAAAACATAATAGGTTCAGATCTGAAATCATGGCACTCGGGCCCTAGTGACAAGCATTAAGCATAGCAAAGTCATAGCAACATCAATCTCAGAACATAGTGGATACTAGGGATCAAACCCTAACAAAACTAACTTGATTACATGGTAAATCTCATCCAACCCATCATCGTCCAGCAAGCCTACGATGGAATTACTCACGCACGGCGGTGAGCATCATGAAATTGGTGATGGAGGATGGTTCATGATGACGACGACGGCGAATCCCCCTCTCCGGAGCCTCGAACGGACTCCAGATCAACCCTCCCGAGAGAGATTAGGGCTCGGCGGCGGCTCCGTGTTGTGAAACGCGATGAAACTTTCTCCTTGATTTTTTTCTCCCCGAGATGGAATATATGGAGTTAGAGTTGGAGTTGAGGTCGGAGGAGGTCCAGGGGGCCCACGAGATAGGGGGTGCCCCCTGTCTCGTGGACAGTCCGTGGGCCCCATGGCACTAATTCTTTTTCCAAAAATTCTTATTAAATCTGAAAAGTGACTCCGTGGATTTCCAGGACATTCCGAGAACTTTTCTTTTCTACACATAAAACAACATCATGGCAGTTCTGCTGAAAACAGCGTCAGTCCGGGTTAGTTTCATTCAAATCATGCAAGTTAGAGTCCAAAACAAGGGCAAAAGTGTTTGGAAAAGTAGATACATTGGAGACGTATCAGCTCCCCCAAGCTTAAACCTTTGCTTGTCCTCAAGCAATTCAGTTGATAAACTGAAAGTGATAAAGAAAAACTTTTACAAACTTTGTTTGCTCTTGTTGTTGTAACATGAAAAGCCAGCATTCAAGTTTCAGCAAATATTATGAACTAACCTTACTAACAATAACACATAGGTCTCACAATTACTCACATCAATAACATAATCAGCTAACGAGACATAATAATAAAACTCGGATGACAACACTTTCTCAAAATAATCATAACATGATATAACAAAATGGTATCTCGCTAGCCCTTTCTGAGACCGCAAAACATAAATGCAGAGCACCTTTAAAGATCAAGGACTGACTAAACATTGTAATTCATGGTAAAAGAGATCCAATCAAGTCATATCCAATATAAACCAATAATAATGAATGCAAATGATAGTGTGCTCTCCAGCGGGTGCTTTATAATAAGAAGGGTGATGACTCAACATAAAAGTAAATAGATAGGCCCTTCGTAGAGGGAAGCAGGGATTTGTAGAGGTTCCAGAGCTCGATTTTAAAATAGAGATTGAATAACATTTTGAGTGGCATACTTTTGCTGTCAACGCAACAACTATGAGATGGTTGTATCTTCCATACTACATGCATTATAGGCAGCTCCCAAACAGAATGGTAAAGGTTTATACTCCCCCAACCACCAACAAGCATCAATCCATGGCTTGCTCGAAACAACGAGTGCCTCCAACATACAACAGCCCTAGGGGAGTTTTGTTTAATTATTTTGATTTGCTTTGATCTTTTTGGATCATGGGACTGGGCATCCCGGTTACCGGCCCTTTCTCGTGAATGAGGAGCAGAGTCCACTCCTCGTGAGAATAACCCACCTAGCATGGAAGATATAGGCAGCCCTAGTTGAAACATGAGCTGCTAGAGCATACAAACAGAATTTCATTTGAAGGTTTGGAGTTTGGCACATACAAATTTACTTGGAACGGCAGGCAAATACCGCATATAGGTAGGTATAGTGGACTCATATGGAACAACTTTGGGGTTTAAGGAGTTTGGATGCACAAGCAGTATTCCCGCTTAGTACAGGTGAAGGCTAGCAAAAGACTGGGAAGCGACCAACTAAGAGAGCGACAACAGTCGTAAACATGCATTAAAATTAATTTACACCGAGTACAAGCATGAGTATGCTATAATCTACCATGAACATAAATATCATGAAGGCTATGTTGATTTGATTCAACTACATGCGTGAACATGTGGCAAGTCGAGTCACTCAATACATTCAAAGGAGGATACCATCCCATCATACCACATCATAATCATTCTAATAGCATGTTGGCACGCAAGGTAAACCATTATAACTCATAGCTAATCAAACATGGCACAAGTAACTATAATCTCTAAATGTCATTGCAAATATGTTTACTACATTGTAGCTGACTCGGGAACGATGAACTCGTCATCTTTACAAAAACAAGAGAGGTCGAGGTCATACCAGCTTTTCTCATCCCAATAAGTCCATCATATATCGTCATTATTTCCTTTCACTTGCACGACCGAACAATGTGTATAATAATAAGAGTGTACGTGCATTGGACTAAGCTGGAATCTACAAGCATTCAACTCAAGAGAGAAGACAAGTAATATGGGCTCTAAATTAAATAAACAATCATGCATATAAGAGCCACTAAGCATTTTCAATATAGTCTTCTCGACCCCCAAAAGAAAGAAAAGAAAAGAAAACTATTTACACAGGAAAGCTCCCAACAAGTAAAAAGAAGAACGAGGAATCTTTTTGGATTTTCATTTTAATTTCTACTACAAGCAAGGAAATTAAACTAACTGTTTTTTTGGTTTTTCTTAAGATTTATCAAACACACAAGAAGAAAACTAGAAAAGGAAATTTAAACTAACATGGATAATACAATGAAAGAGTATGAGCACCGACGGCTAGTGTGTGAACATGAATGTAAAGTTGGTGAGAAATACGTACTTCCCCAAGCTTAGGCTTTTGGCCTAAGTTGGTTTAATACCAAGGACCGCCGCTACTCTCCCCGGTGTAGTGGGAGGTGTAATCAGGATACCACTGGCTGGTCATCTCCGGATCCCACTGGACAGACGATGCACGATAAGGGTCCATCTCAGGTGCCGGCTCAGGTTCAGGTTCTGGAGTAAAAGCTTGGACCAGATGGTTGTTCACCGCTTCCGGTGTGACAAGGCGATTTTCTGCAAGCAAATCAAATAATAGAGGTGCAGGCAAAATAATAAACTCAAAGTGTTTCTTATTGAATCTAAGTCTATACAAGAGCATCTTCTCTTCGTTGTCAACAATAAACTTGTGTGCTACCATGCTCTTGTAATCTAAAATGTGAGGAGGTAATTTTGTCTCCTCCTCCTCAAGGTGCCTAATGGGTATCTGAAAATGTTCAGCAAGGCGTGCAGCATAGATACCTCCAAATATGGGGCCTTTTGTACGATTCCGGGCTAGCCGTTTAGCAACGACGGCACCCATACTAAAAGTATTGTCTCCTAGCAAAGCATGTTGAAAAATAATAATATCTGGAACACTCAAATTTCCACTATTCCCATGACCAGTCAAGCATCTACTAGCAAATATGGCAAAGTAGCGTAAAACAGGAAAGTGTATGCTAGAGACTTTTGCCTCAGAGCCCTTCTTTGGCTCTTCTACAACAATAGTTTTAACGAAGCCATCCACATCTTCACGATGGGGTTCCTCTAATTCTCCCACATAAGGTATCCTACATACCGCGCAAAAATGACGTAAAGACATTTCTTTGAATTCATCATATAAGTGAAATGATACTGCAGGCGGTGACTTCTTAGGATAATAATAAAAGTTTTGCACGAAAGTATTGGTAAGTAAGAGATACTGATCGATTCGGTCGTTCATGAAACCGGTGAGGCCTGCAGTCCCGATTAAAGCATAAAAGTCTTCATGAATTCCGGCTTCTTTCAAGAAATCCTCAAACAGCCATTCACACGGCCATACTTCCGCTAAGCGAGGAAGATTATACTTGGGTTTTTCCTTCTCTTGTCTTGTTTTTCCTTAGAGCTTTGGCTAGAAGAGCCTTTAAAGAGCCTCCTTAACATTTTATGAAA
Source organism: Triticum aestivum (assembly GCF_018294505.1). NCBI lineage: Eukaryota > Viridiplantae > Streptophyta > Magnoliopsida > Poales > Poaceae > Triticum > Triticum aestivum. The sequence goes on along the minus strand of NC_057807.1, from coordinate 645,859,978 downwards.
ATTTCTGAAATTTTAGTAACTTCAAAACAAAAGTGAATAAAACTAAACAAGATTGATAGCAACTACTCCTACAAGTGCCTAGAGCCTATATCATGCATTGGAATTGTTTGGGACCTCAAAAATTTAACATGCAAGCTCAAGAACATGGTCACCTATCCAGCAAAAATTTGCAATCAATAAAGCACTAGAACAAAAACTAATTGGACCAATGGAGGAGTCACATACCAAGCAACAATCTCCCAAAGCAGTTTTGTGAATGGAGCTTTGAGCTAAGAGATCAAAATTCGCAGCAAAACAAGCTAGAACTCGGGCTTGAGCTGGATGGGGATTTTTTGGGTAGAAGTTGAAGTGTGTGGGTGCTGGCATAAGTGGAGGGGGGCCACCAAGGGCCCACAAGACAAGGGGCGCGCCCTACAAGGGGGGGCGCCCTCCTCTCTCGTGGCCTGGTGCTTGGCCCTCCTGCAGTGTTTTCAGTGCCTAAAATCCTCAAATATTCCAAAAAATATCATAGTAAATTTGCAGGGCATTTGGAGCACTTTTATTTTCAGGCTATTTTTTTAATGCATGGATAATTCAGAAAACAGACGGATAATACTATTTTTGCTTTATTTATTCTAAATAACAGAAAGTAAAAAGAGGGTACAGAAGGTCGTGCCTTCTAGTTTCATCCATCTCGTGATCATCACAATGAATCCACTAACAAGGTTGATCAAGTCTTGTTAACAAACTTATTCCGAATAACACGGAACCGGAGAAATTTCGAATAACACTAATTTACCTCAACGGGGATATGAAAATCCCCAACAATAAGAATATCATACTTTTTCTTGACATTAGGGAGAAGAAATTCAAAACCTCTAAAAATAATAGTTGGAACTTGTCGAATAGAATTGATGCTATGAAATTGAGATTGTTTCCTCGGAAAGTGTACCATATGCTCATTACCATTAACATGAAAAGTGACATTGCCTTTGTTGCAATCAATAACAGCCCCTGCAGTATTAAGAAAAGGTCTACCAAGGATAATAGACATACTATCATCCTCGGGAATATCAAGAATAACAAAGTCCATTAAGATAGTGACATTTGCAACCACAACAAGCACATCCTCACAAATACCGACAGGTATAGCAGTTGATTTATCAGCCATTTGCAAAGATATTTCAGTAGGTGTCAACTTATTCAGTTCAAGTCTACGATATAAAGAGAGAGGCATAACACTAACACCGGCTCCAAGATCACATAAAGCAGTTCTAACATAATTTCTTTTAATAGAGCATGGTATAGTTGGTACACCCGGATCTCCAAGTTTCTTTGGTATTCCATCCTTAGAAGTGTAATTAGCAAGAATGGTGGAAATTTCAGCTTCTGGTATCTTTCTTTTATTTGTGATGATATCCTTCATATTCTTAGCATAAGGATATACTTTCAGCATATCAGTTAAGCGCATACGTCAGAAAATAGGTCTAATCATTTCAGCAAAGCGCTCAAAATCCTCATCATCCTTTGACTTGGATGGTTTAGGAGGAAAGGGCATGGGTTTCTGAACCCATAGTTCTCTTTCTTTACCATGCTTCCTAGTAACAAAATCTCTCTTATCATAACATTGATTCTTTGATTGGGGGTTATCAAGATCAACAGCAGGTTCAATCTCTACATCATTGTCTTTGCTAGGTTGAGCATCAACATGAACATTATCATTAACATTATCACTAGGTTCATGTTCATCACCTGATTGTGTTTCAGCATCAGAAATAGAAATATCATTGGGATTCTCAGGTGTGTCTACAGTAGGTTCACTAGAAGCATGCAAAGTTCTATCATTTTTCTTTTTCTTCTTTTTAGAAGAACTAGGTGCCTCTAAATTATTTCTCTGAGAATCTTGCTTGATTCTCTTAGGGTGGCCTTCAGGATATAAAGGTTCCTGAGTCATTCTACCAGTCCTAGTAGCCAATCTAACAGCAAAGTCATTTTTATTATTTAACTCATCAAGCAAATCATTTTGAGCTTTAAGTACTTGCTCAGCTTGAGTAGCAACCATAGAAGCATATTTGCTAACGCGGTGAAGTTCATCATTAACTCTAGCCAGATTATCACCTACGCGTCCTATCTCGAAAGCATTATTTTTTAACTCTCTACCAACATAAGCATTAAAACTTTCTTGTCTAGCCATAAAGTCATCAAATTCATCTAAGCATGGTCTATGAAATTTAGTAGAGGGTATTTCAACTTTATCATATCTATAGAGAGAATTTACCTTTACTACATGTGTCGGGTTATCAAGACAATGTGGTTCTTCAGGCGGTATATTAAGACCACGTATTTTTTCAATAGGAGGTAAATTCTTAACATCTTCAGTTTTAATACCTTTTTGTTTCATTGATTTCTTTGCTTCTTGCATATCTTCAGGACTGAGAAATAAAACACCTCTCTTCTTCGGAGTGGGTTTAGGAATAGGCTCAGGAGTTGGCTCAATTGGTTCAGGAATTACTTCAGGAATTGGCTCAGGAAGAGTCCAATTATTTTCATTAGTCAACATATTATTCAATAATATTTTAGCTTCGTCGACTGTTCTTTCCGTGAAAACACAACCAGCACAACTATCCAAGTAGTCCTTGGAAGCATCGATTAGTCCATTATAAAAGATATCAAGTATTTCATTTTTCTTACGAGGGTGATCAGGCAAAGCATTAAGTAACTGGAGAAGCCTCCCCCAAGCTTGTGGGAGACTCTCTTCTTTGATTTGCACAAAATTATATATTTCCCGCAAGGCAGCTTGTTTCTTATGAGCAGGAAAATATTTAGCAGAGAAGTAATAAATCATATCGTGGGGACTACACACACAACTAGGAGCAAGAGAATTATACCAAGTCTTAGCATCACCCTTTAATGAGAACGGAAATATCTTAAGGATATATAAATAGCGAGACTTCTCATCATTAGTAAACAGGGTGGCTATATCACTCAACTTGGTAAGATGTGCCACAACAGTTTCAGATTCAAGGCCATAAAAAGGATCAGATTCAACTAAAGTAATAATATCAGGATCAATAGAGAATTCATAATCCTTATCAGTAACTCACATAGGTGAAGTAGCAAAAGCAGGATCGGGTTTCATTCTAGAATTAAGAGACTGCTGCTTCCATTTAGCTAATAATTTCTTAAGATCATTTCTATCATTGCAAGCAAGAATTTCCATAGCAGCTTTTTCATTCATAACATAACCCTTAGGAACAACAGGTAATACATAATCATTGGGGGGACCTTCATCATCACTATCATCAGTAATAGGATCTTGAGTAATTTCATTCCCCCTAAATCTAGCAAGTTGTTCATCAAGAAATTCACCTAATGGCAAAGTAGTATCACACACAGAAGCAGTTTCATCATGCATAACAGAAGTGGCATCATCAATAACATGCGACATATCAGAATTCGTAGCAGTAGTAGGTTTAGGTGTCGCAAGCCTACTAATAACGGAAGGAGAATCTAGTGCAGAGCTAGATGGTAGTTCCTTACCTCCCCTCGTAGTTGAAGGCAAAATAGTAGTTCGATCATCTTTCAAGTTCTTCATAGTGATCAACAGATATAAATCCCAAGTGGCTCAGAGAATAGAGCTATGCTCCCTGACAACGGCGCCAGAAATTAGTCTAGATAACCCACAAGTATAGGGGATCACAATAGCTTTCGAGGGTAGAGTATTCAACCCAAATTTATTGATTCAACACAAGGGGAGCCAAAGAATATTCTTGAGTATTAGCAGTTGAGTTGTCAATTCAACCACACCTGGATAACTTAGTATCTGCAGCAAAGTATTTAGTAGCAAAAGTGGTGTGGTAATAATACTAGCGATAGCAAAAGTAAAGGTAAATGTTTTTGGGTTTTTGTAATAGTTGTAACAGTAGCAACGAAAAAGTAAATAAGCGAAGAACAATATGTGAAAAGCTCGTACGCAATGGATCAGTGATGGATAATTATGTTGGATGTGATTCCTCATGCAATAGTTATAACATAGGGTGATATAGAACTAGCTCCAATTCATCAATGTAATGTAGGCATGTATTCCGTAAATAGTCATACGTGCTTATGGAAAAGAACTTGTATGACATCTTTTGTCCTACCCTCCCATTGCAGCGGGGTCCTTACGTGAACTAAGGGATATTAAGGCCTCCTTTTAATAGAGAACCGGAATAAAGCATTAGCAAATAGTGAATGCATGAACTCCTCAAACTACGGTCATCACCGAGAAGTATCCCGATTATTGTCACTTCGGGGTTGTCGGATCATAACACATAATAGGTGACTATAGAGTTGCAAGATAGGATCAAGAACACACATATATTCACGAAAACATAATAGGTTCAGATCTGAAATCATGGCACTCGGGCCCTAGTGACAAGCATTAAGCATAGCAAAGTCATAGCAACATCAATCTCAGAACATAGTGGATACTAGGGATCAAACCCTAACAAAACTAACTTGATTACATGGTAAATCTCATCCAACCCATCACCGTCCAGCAAGCCTACGATGGAATTACTCACGCACGGCGGTGAGAATCATGAAATTGGTGATGGAGGATGGTTGATGATGACGACAGCGACGAATCCCACTCTCTGGAGGCCCTAACGGACTCCAGATCAACCCTCCCGAGAGAGATTAGGGCTTGGCGGCGGCTCCGTGTCATGAAACGCAATGAAACTTTCTCCTTGATTTTTTTCTCCCCGAGACAGAATATATGGAGTTGGAGTTGAGGTCGGAGGAGGTCCAGGGGGCCCTAGGGGGGCGCCCCCCTGTCTCGTGGACAGGCCGTGGGCCCCCTGGCACTAATTCTTTCACCAAAAATTCTTATTAAATCTGAAAAGTGCCTCCGTGGATTTCCAGGACATTCCAAGAACTTTTCTTTTCTACACATAAAACAACATCATGGCAGCTCTGCTGAAAACAGCGTTAGTCCGGGTTAGTTTCATTCAAATCATGCAAGTTAGATTGCAAAACAAGGGCAAAACTGTTTGGAAAAGTAGATACGTTGGAGACGTACCAGCGAGGAAGGTATTCATACAACACCCATGTTTCAATATTGAAGTGTTCCTGAAGAGGGCGAAGGATGGGCGGTCAATCATCCACAGGCACTGTCCTGAAGTTGCAAAGACCTTCAACATTAATGAAGGCTCAATATTCGCCTTCCATTTCAGCAGTTTTCCCGATGAGATGCATCTGTCTGTGTACCGTCTATGATGCTAATTTCAAAAGGTCATGTGAAACTTAGTGCTGGTGCAGTTGTGTAATGGGGTAGCTGAGTGCTGAAGCTATCATGTTGTTCTCTGATGTATTTCACTTATGAAATCCTGCTTCCTTAATATGGGAATGAAATATATTATGTGTTTAATATGAATGTCAATTAGATTAATAAATGGATTATTAATAATAGGGCAATTAGCCTGCTAATTGGTTTTTGCTATTGCAAACGGTTATTGAGAAAATACCGTGGGCGATGACCTAAGGCAACGCACACAGTTTCTAGGAATAAACCATGTTGAATCTATGAATAATCACACATGACATTCTCTTCAAAATTGTTTGCATTAGGCCACCTTGCGCAAACATTTACCGCATGAAAACTGTGTGTGATGGATAGCCTTTGCCACACAGTTTCTTCTATGCATCGTGTGTGATGCATTCAATATCACAAACGATAAATTTTTTAATATTGTGTGCGATGGGAATGCCATCACAAACGATTTAACAGGGAAAATTGTGTGTGATGTACCTACAAACGGAAACGTTTTCCTTGCAGTGAGTGTGTGGGATGTATATACGAACGGAAATGTTTCGCGAGGACTGACTGTGTGGGATGTACTTAGGACCGGAAATGATTTCGCATGTATAATTGTATTTTTTGAGCACTATTGTATGTATAACTGTATTTGGTCGCTCGTCGGTCGCACACGGCCTCATTTTGCCGAGCGTGTGTGCCAGGAGGGCATACCCCCGACGGTTTTTGGGTCGTGTGGGAAGGTCCCCCTAATCGCCCACACTTACTAGGCGACGATTCCAAATGCCATAGTGGAAAGGGGTTTTAAATCGTTTGTATAGCACCGACGCGTACCAGTGGTTGTCCAGGAGGAAGTACCGGTGGTGAAGGATTACCCCGATGTATTTTCGTAAGAGTTACTAGGCATGCCACCAGATCGAGATATTGAGTTTTTGATTGAGTTACTGCCAGGCACCGGACCAATACCAAAGAGACCGTATCGGATGCCCACAAATGATCTGGAGGAAGTTAAGAAGCTGATTAAGGAGTTACTAAAAAAAGGTTATTTTTGACCAAGCTCATCACTTTGGGGAGCCCAGTGCTTCTAGTTGGGAAGGATGGATCTTTGAGGATGGTTGTTGATTATCATGCGCTGAATGAGGTAACGATCAAGAACAAATACCCTCTCCCGATGATCAATGATTTGTTTGACCAGCTGCAGGGAGCTAATGTTTTCTCCAAGATCGATCTTCGGCCGGGTTATCACCAGCTGAAGATCCGAGAGCAGGATATACCTAAGACAGCTTTTACCACGAGGTATGGGCTATATGAGTATACAGTTATGTCATTTGGTTTGACTAATGCCCCTACCTATTTCATGAGTATGATGAACAAGGTGTTCATGGAGTTCTTGGAGAAGTTTTTCATGGTGTTCATTGATGACATATTGGTGTACTCGAAGAATGAAGAAGAGCATAAGGAACATTTGCGCTTTGTTCTTGAGAAGCTCAGGGAACATTAGTTGTATGCCAAGTTCAGCAAATGTGAGTTTTCGTTGAAGGAAGTTGGATTTCTCAGACATGTTATATCAGGAGAAGGAATAGCAGTAGACCCTACCAAGGTTGCATCTGTCACTAAGTCGGTCGCACCCACCTCAGTTGGAGAGATCAGAAGTTTTCTTGGACTCGTAGGTTATTATCGTAGATTCATTGAGAATTTTTCCAAGATAGCGAAGCCCATGACGGGGTTATTGAAGGACACCAAGTTAAAATTGAGTAAGGATTGTGAGGCCAGCTTTCAGGAATTGAAGAAACGTTTGGTTATAGCCCCAGTGCTAATTCACCCAGACATACGCAAGGATTTCCAAGTATATTGCGACGCTTCACGTCGAGGACTTGGAGGTGTGCTTATCCGCAGGACGGCAGAGTTGTTTCATATGCCTCACGATAGCTTCGACCTCACGAGTTGAATTATGCTATTCATGGTTTGGAGTTAGCATCCATAGTGCATGCGCTCAATATATGGAGACACTTTCTCATCGGAAACCGTTGTGATGTTTACACGGATCATAAGAGTTTGAAGTACATCTTCATGCAGAAGGAGTTGAATCTCAGGAAAAGGAGATGATTGGATCTCATAAAGGATTATCATATGATATTGCATTATCATCCAGGAAAGGCCAATGTCGTAGTAGATACGTTGAGCCGCAAGAGTTATGTTAACACGCTCATAACCGGAGGATTACCTCAGGAGTTAGCCGATGATCTCCAAGAACTGCGCTTGGAGATAGTTCTGAGAGGTTATGTTGCAGCACTGGAAATTCAGTCCACTTTGTTGGGAAAGACCAGGGAAGCCCAGGAGACGGACAAGGAGATTGCAGAGATAAAGGAAAGGATGAGTAAAGTAAAAGCTAAAGGTTTTTGAGAGGATGAGCACAACACTTTATGGTTTGAGGATCGTATCTACGTGCCTAATGACCCTGAGATTAGGAAGTTAATTCTTCAGGAGGATCGCGACTCGCCTTATTCGATTCACCCAAGCAACACCAATATGTATCTGGATTTGAAGGAAAGTTTCTGGTGGACATATGTCAGAGAGTTAAGGCAGAGCATCAGAAACCAGCAGGGTTACTTCAACCTTTGACAATATCCGAATGGAAGTGGGATAAACTTGGCATCGATTTTATCACCGGATTACCCAAGACCTGTTCAGGCTATGACTCTATCTGGGTTGTAGTCGATCGCTTGATGAAGGTAGCCCATTTCATCCCCATGAAGACAACTTATACGAGTGCTAAGTTGGCTAAGATATACATGACCAGGATCGTATGTCTGCATGGAGTTTCGAGGACCATTGTATCAGATAGAGGAACGTAGTTTACTTCAAAGTTTTGGAATCAGTTGCACAAAACTTTGGGCACCAGGCTAGAGTTCAGTACAACATTTCATCCATAGGCAGATGGACAGACCGAGAGAGTCAATCAGATTCTGGAGGACATGTTGAGAGCTTGTGCGCTAGATTATGGATCTAGTTGGGATAACAATTTGACCTATGTAGAGTTCTCCTATAACAACAGTTATCAAGCCAGTTTGAAGATGGCCCCTTTCGAAGCCTTGTACGGAAGGAGGTGCAGGACACCATTATCTTGGGATGAAGTTGGATATAGAAAGTTGTTCGGGACAGACTTAATAAGGGATTCTGAGGAGAAGGTTAAGTTGATTCGAAATAGACTCAAGATAGCCCAGTCCAGGCAGAAGAGTTATGCAGATACTAAACACAAGGAGGTAGCCTAGGAAGTCAGAGACAGAGCATATCTTTGTGTGTCCCCATTTCGAGGAGTTAAGCGATGTGGAGTCAAAGGAAAGCTAGCACCACGATTTGTGGGACCATACAGACTTTTGGAACGTATTGGAGAAGTTGACTTCAAGTTGGAGTTACCCGAAGGATTGTCAGGAGTTCACGATGTGGTTCACGTTTCCCAGTTGAAGAAGTGCCACACAGAGATGGCTGACATTCCTCTAAGAGATATAGTGCCACTGGAAGCAATTCAGTTGGATAGTGATCTGACCTACGAAGAGAAGCCAATTAAGATTCTCGAGTTCTCCAGCCGAGTTACTCGCAGCAAAGTCATCAAGTTCTGCAAATTTTAGTGGAGCTACCATACCGAGGAGGAAGCTACCTGGGAGCGGGAAGAAGACCACCGCAAGGACCACCCACACCTCTTTGCTGACCAACCCGAATCTCGAGGGCGAGATTCATCTTAAGGGTGGTAGGTTTGTAACATCCCAATTTTCAATTTGGATGTTATTCATAGATCATTCATATGCATTCATGTTTTATTTCATTTTGTTGTTTAGTTTTAGTTGCATTTTGATCCAAGAGGCCTTAAGCAACTCAAGGACCAATTTGAGAGAGTAGGAGGTCTCACAAAAAATCCAATTTTGATTTATCAAAATTCGGTATTTGGAACAAATTGTTTTTCAAAATTATTTTTCCAAATTTTTTAAAAATAATGAGAGAAGATAAAATGACTTCTTCAATTTAGTAGAAATATATTGGAAATTGAATTTTGATTTTTTGAGAGTTTATTTGATTTTATTTGCTAGTTTATTTATTAATTAGCTGAGTAATTAGAACTATAAAGTTTGTTTTTAGTTTAGGCATGTAGGCTCAGAAAAATGTTCACTAGGTCAATAATAAGGCCATATAGCTACGTGAATTTTTCTGGAAGTTTTAGGACAATATTTATATTTTTTTAGTGTTTTAGTCTCCAAAAAAATTGTTTTAAAAAAAAACGCGTGCGCCGCCGAACTGGGCCGGCCCAGCTCAAGCCAGGCCGCGGCCCAACCGAGCCACCGCCTTCGCCGCGCGTCGCCGCGCATCCGAGCCGGACTCCGGCTAGGAGTCCGTGCCGCCGCCGCCGTCGCTTGCCTCCTCCGCAAGTCGGACGCCCACCCCCCCCCCCCCGCCAAGCCTTTATATACAGGACCCCCCGCCCCCTCCACCCTGTCCAAGCCGCCGCCGCCGCCCTCCACACCGTAGTAGCCGCTGCCATCCCGCGCCGCTACCGACGCCGCGCCGCCGCCTTCTACCGCCCCGCGAGCCCCGCAGCAGCCGGCATCACCTCGACTCGCCTCGCCGGAGCCGCCGCCGCCGCCGTCAGTTTTTCTCGTAGCTGTTAGCCAGTAAAAAAACTTGATCCGGTTCGCCAGACTTTTCTCGGGTTTTTTCGGTTTTTAGATTACATCGGTTTTATTTATTTTAGTTCGTTAATTAGCGAACGTTCACCCGTTTAGATCTGTTAACGAACGAATTCGTTCGTTAGTCTCTGTTAGCGGACGTTCGTCCGATAGATTTTTCTTTTTCTGTTTATTTTCGGCCAGGGACCTTTCTGTGAATAGTTTTATCGCAGATTAGCCCATGATCTTCAAACTAGCGTAACTTTTAGCTCGTTTATCCAAATTAGATGAAACCAACGCCTAAATCTTCAGATCGTTCCCATCTATCTACTAAACCAACTTGAACTTGATTTTGATGATTTAAAATTTGAGTTTAATTCAGATTAGTATTTGATCTTATTTTGTTTCTATCTTGAGTTTCGTAGCTCCGTTTGAGTTGATTCTTTTTGCAAATCGTAGCTAATCACATGTACCTACTGTTAAGATCTAATCCACATAAAAATAGCACTGTTAAGATTTGTTTTCTGTTTAGTTTATTTATTTGCTTGTTCCGAGTTTTCTTTGGATCTTTTCTCGTTTTCTTGTTGCATCATTTGCTTGGTTGCTTATGTATGCTATTGTTTGTCTACGCTAGATTTTTCGGAGTGTGAAGCTTGTTACTATGAATATCTAGAGTTTTCCGATCGTCAGCAAGGCAAGTTACACTTTGATCATACTCTTCTATACCCAGTTTTTACTATGCATTAGTTTTGCCCCTCAAATATTTGCATGAGTAGGACGGGCACATGTGGTTTGGTTGTAGTACTTGAGGTGGGAACCTATTACCTTTGATCACCCCGGGAATATACGTTATGCTCATATATTGCTTAGCCATACTCGTAGATGGGGATTGGATCGTGATGTACATGTAAGTTGTGAGAGATAATAATTTATGGACAACATTAAGGTGGCAACTTTAATACACATCTGGGTGGATTGGTTGGGGCACTTGGAGAAACCAGTGCTTGCCCATTGGGAAATCCCGGAGTACCCGTGTGATTTTTCCTCGGTTCGCCACCCATGCTCAAAGGGATCATATGATATTTCATGCCTAGAAACTTCCGTGTGCAGCCACAAGCCATTATGGGCTCTGGCATAGTTGAGTAAGTTGTGTGATTCCTCAAGTTGTAATTCCTCGAGTATTGTGTGTGTCAGCATACCGATCCAGGGATGACACTTAAGCACAAAGACTACGGTCCATTGGGATCGGGGTCGCTACACCTGTTGTGTGCCTTGCCAATGAGTTTGGCAAGGGGGTACAATAGTGATCCAGGAGTAGATCACTAGACAATGGTCAAAAACATCCTTAGAGGACTAAGGAAATGATTGTCGGTTATGGAGGTGATAAAGGGTTCATCGTAAAGGGTAACGATGATGCAAGCTTGAAGCACTAATCTAGATGACTCTGAGTCTCAGTCTGGATACATATTGAAAGTGGGAGCAATTAGCTAGAGTAGCACCATACAGAGCATTGTAGACATAGAAATTTGCAAATACATATGGATCTAAATGTGGCAGGCCTGTTAACTAAACTTCTCTCACAAGCAAAACATGAACACACCTCAGTACTCTTTGGGTGTTAATCACATGGCAATGTGAACTAGATTATTGACTCTAGTAATGATGTCTACTACGCAACCTTCTTCTTGTAGACGTTGTTGGGCCTCCAAGTGCAGAGGTTTGTAGGACAGTAGCAAATTTCCCTCAAGTGGATGACCTAAGGTTTATCAATCCATGGGAGGCGTAGGATGAAGATGGTCTCTCTCAAACAACCTTGCAACCAAATAACAAAGAGTCTCTTGTGTCCCCAACACACCCAATGCAATGGTAAATTGTATAGGTGCACTAGTTCGGCGAAGAGATGGTGATACAAGTGCAATACGGATGGTAGATATAGGTTTTTGTGATCTGAAAATATAAAAACTGCTACCTAGCAAGCGATAAAAGTGAGCGATAATGGTATTGCAATGCTTCGAAACAAGGCCTAGGGTTCATAGTTTCACTAGTGCAAGTTCTCTCAACAATGATAACATAATTGGATCATATAACAATCCCTCAACATGCAACCAAGGTCACTACAAAGTCACTAATGGCAGAGAACGAACGAAGAGATTATTGTAGGGTACGAAACCACCTCAAAGTTATTCTTTCCGATCAATCCATTGGGCTATTCCTATAAGTGTCAGAAAGAGCCCTAGAGTTCGTAGTAAAATATCACCATAAGACACACATCAACCAAAATCCTAATGTCACCTAGATACTCCAATATAGCAACCAGACCTCAAACAGTCTGATCTCTGTGCTCAGTGTCATCCCTGGATCAGTAATGCTGACACCACACAGTACTTGGAGGATTTATAACAGAGTAGCAATCACACACTTATTACATCGAATGCCTCAAAAGAGAACTTATTGAAATAAATATGGCTTAAGGCCATCTAAAAATGATAACAACGGAAGTCTTGGAAGATAAGCGAGTCCATCAACTCCAACGGCATCACTGAGTATAGAACCACCACCTAAAAGCATCTTACTCGTCGTCTGAAAAGTCTGCAACATGAAACGTTGCAGCCCGAAAACGGGTCAGCAGATGGAATATGCTGGCAATGTAACACACAGAGGATAACAATGGATTAAGCTATACTACATGCATATTTGGCTGGTGGAAAATCTCTATGGTTACAGTTTTGCATAAAGCCAACTTTTCCCTACTACAAAGGAATAAATTTATTTAACTATCATGGTGGTTGTTAAACATTGAGAATGGTTGACAGCATCCTCAATCCCAATTAAAAGTACTCATTAAAAACCCAACAATATTAATTAGAAGTAACATGATGAGATTCCCATGATATCCAAGTTCTAGATACTCAAGATGTCCATAACCGGGGACACGGCTAATCATGATTAGTTTATACACTCTGCAGAGGTTTGCGCACTTTTCCCCACAAGACTCGATCGCCTCCGTTTGATTCCTCGCATTACATGGTGTTTGAGAAATGGATGACCGAGACATAGTCTTTCGGAAGCACTAGCACCTTACATGTGGGTAGACCGGTACACCTACTTTCCCCTACATCTGCTAGTCTACCCGTAAGAGTTCGCATAACTTAGTCAACTGTGCAAGAGCCCATAATGGCTTGTGGCTGCACACGTAAGTTTCTAGTTTGAATAGTCTCATGATCCCTTTGAGCCTGGGTGGCGGTCCGAAGAAATACAGGCAAGTCCTGATAGAAACCAGGTGCCTCAATCCACCCAGATGTGTGTTTAAGTTGCCACATTAAATAAACCATTGATTAACAATCTCACATCTGTCATGGATACACTCACCCAATCCACGTCTACTAGCATAGCATGGCATAATAAGCAAACGTAGAAGTAACTCCCAAAGGTTTGATAATAAAACAAGTAATAGGTACTACCTCAACTACTTCCCATCCCACAATTTAATTAGATCCTAATCATGCAATGTTTGAGGATTGATCTAATGCATAAAAACTGGGTAGTAGAAAAGGTATGATCAAAGTGTTACTTGCCTTGCTGATGATCCGGGAAACCTAGAGACTCGAAGTAACAGGCGGCGCACTCCGGGTATTCTATCACAGACAAACAACAAGCATACAATAAGTACTCATCTAATGCACAGATAAAACTCAAATAAACGATCTAACCAGAATGTTCAACTTGAGAACTCTGGTTTGCAAAAAGATTCAAATCGAACAAAGCAACGAAAGTCAAACAGCGAAAGGAAACAGCTTCGTTCTACTAACCTGGATCTAAATCAAATTTTACAGAAGCAAAAACTTGTTTAAGTTGATTATTCGGAAAGAGGGTTTCGGGACGAAACTCCAGGCGCTTGAATCGCCTGATTCCGATAAACGAGCGAAAAGTTAAACTAAAATGAAAATCGGATCGGGAATCGCGATCAGAAAAATCGCGGATTAAATCCGACAAAAAGAAAAACGACGAACGGGTTAACGAATGAACGTTCATTAACTATACTAATCTGATGAATACGTTCATTAAAACGAACGAACGGGCGAGCGCTCGCTAATTAAACTAAATCGAAAAATAAAACCCGATCTAATAAAAAAACCGAAACTAAAAAAAACCGAAAAAATTAAACCAACGGAAAACCGATCGGTTTTCTAAGAAAAACTGGCACGGAAGTCGAGGCGGCGGCGAACCTCGGCGAGCGTGCGGGCGGCGGGGTCGGCGGGGTCCGGCGAGG